>NC_089793.1:61856498-61878998 GCF_040412425.1 Macrobrachium rosenbergii
ACTCAGCTGTGTGACCATGTCCTTGGTGCACCAATTTGTAAATGATCCATGAGTTCACAACTGCCATATCTATCATTCTATTCTAATGAATAAAGGCCAATACCATTTCTTTCCTCGAATAAAAAGTTAAGTATATCTTAGTTTAACCAGATCACTGAGCTGATTAACAGCTCTCCTAGAGAGGGCTGGCCCGAAGGATTAGATTTATTTTACGTGGCTAAGAACCAACTGGTTACCTAGCAACGGGTCCTACAGCTTATTGTGAATCTTTAACCACATTATGACGAGAAATGAATTTCTATCACCAGGAATAAATTCCTCTAATTCTTCATTGGCCGGTAGGAGAGTCGAACGCTAGGACAAACAGCCGAGAGCCTACCCATCTCTCCCATAAAGAACTCTTCTCGAATAGAAACAGAATTTTCCCTACCAACCAATCATGGTGATTCACTGTACAATCATCCATGCATTTTATAGTTGAAAATTGCATTTGGTTGAGGAACGCTTCATTTTTTACTTTGATGACGTCATCCAGCGCTGGACCTTTGCAAGGGGTTCTCAGTGTCGTCATTAGTTCCAGCAGTTACACATTTGTTATCTAGCCATTTGACCATCAGTAATTCTTCATTGGTGTCAAACCTGTAGTCATATGAGCCTCTGTTTCCTTTGTTCATATCATTTGTGGATTTGGTGTACAGTTCTTCAAACGATTTTGTTGTGTTCCTGACGTTGAAACCCAATATTTCGTAGGTGGACTGATAATTCATATCCAGTAAAATAATGATCAAGAAAGACAGTATGAGATTCTGGTATCAGCTACAGCATTTTCAGGACAACTTTTCAACCCATGCTACATCATCATTCTTATCTAGCTGGGGATTCTTACCGCCGCGCGGTAAAGATCAAAATTATAACAGTAACCCGAGGTCCCACAAAGCGCCCAAAGTTTATATCCAAACCTTACAGGTTTCGCTTGGATAAATTGCTTCAGTGAGTTATGCCCATAATATTTTACCATCATTTCATCAGCACTAATACATTCCTCAAATACTCCATATTGAATAAATGATTTCTGAAGCTTCGAAATCAAGGCCTATGTATATATACAAATTATATAAACACACACACACATATATGCATGGAAACAGTGGCTATATTTCAGATTTTTCTTGGGTGGTGCCAAATTTATTATTTTAAAGGCTAGAGGCAAACCAAGTCTGGAGGGGCTGTCATGTCTTGAGGTGTGTGTGTTTGTGTGTATGTATATATTTCAGAAAATATGGCTGTTACAATTTTAAAGGATTACATACATGCATTTACAGCTTCAATGCTTTAACAGATGTTATGGAAGAATTTTTGAGTCAGATGGAACTAGGTCGAGAGACTCGAGGTGTACCTTGTGTTCAGCAACAGTTTGATTCTCAGCACATTGCCGGGTCAGGTGATCTTCCTAAGTGTTATGTATATTCGTGAGTACGTGCGTTAATTTGATCTAGATTACGCCAAAATCTGCCCTAAAAGTGAGTTTGATCGTTCATTAACGTGATAGAACTGCAGTTGTCTAGACGTAGCTTTGAAGAGGATCCAGGCTTTGAATCGGCAGATAAGGTAGAGTTTGAAATCTCTGTTTTTATGGGAGAAAATTGAACTTGTGATTTTTTACCATGATTTTCTAATCATTATGAACTTTTGAACTGGTGTGGGAGATTTAATATGAATATTCATAATTCTTTCATATTATTATTTGTCATGTTACGCTTGCTATATCTTGCTATGCATTTACACTTTATTGTGTTTTGCATTTCATGTATTTTGGGAGTTTTCTATCATGTTTAATTCTTCCGACAGATGTCTGTGGACAGAGTGGATAGTGTGGACTGTTTGAATAACATGTGGTAGACTGTTTTTTTGACATGACTAGTTATTGATTTGGGGGAGATGTGAGTTTCTGATATTTTCAGCTATTAGCCATAGTGAGACTTCTTTAATCAGAATTGTTTTGCATTCAGAGCTTAGTTATCTAACTCGACATCCATTTATTATGCATTTTAATCTTTTGCTTTGTTTTATTAATTTCTTGTTGGGTTATTTAATAATAAACTCATTTTGTAGAAACTATTATGCTTTTAAATGGTGGTCCATTTAATTGATTTGTGAGAATGAGTGCGATTCGTGGGTGGAACTGGAAAGCGAAGAGAGAGAGAGAGGAGTGCATACAGCAGAGAGAGAAAGAGAGAGAGAGAGAGAGAGAGAGAGGGGAGAGAAAAATGGATGTAAATGTTATCGTGAGTGAACCTTCATACGCCTCATGAAGAAAGATCGTAGAGCACGTTACGAGTACATCTCTCATGTAAGTGTTAATTCTGTGTCCTGTTACAGAATTAAATGGTGGCAGCGTGGGATTTTAATGTCTTTAATGATGGCGAAAGAGGGAGATTGCTAATAGACTAATTGGTAACGCGTTGATACCCAAAGCTTGCTGGGTCAGGACGCCAAGCAGTGTGACCACTCAGTCTTAAGAGATCGAGCTCATAGGGAGTCGCGGACATGTGAAATACGGGGAATCTTTTTTCCGTCTCTGTTCGAGAATGGAGTGGGGAGTTGTGAACAGGATCTGGATGATCTTAGAGCAATTTTGGGGTTAACAAAATACCCAAATGGCGGAATTCAAGCATTGTGAGTTAATTACGCAAAGTGATTATTCAACAATAATCGCGCTGCTGGTGTGTTTTGCTTCGTCTTCGAGTGGGTGACGTCACAGGCTGCACACAGCTCTGTTTTCTGTTAGAAGTTGAGAGATAGGTGCTCTGTTTTCTGTTTCAAAATTGGTAAGTACCTCATTCTCGTAAGTTGCGAGAACGCCGTTTTCGTTCTTCTTTAGAGGGGGTAACTTTTACCTTCTAGTGTTCTTTGGTTTTTATGTTGTTACGCCTAGGCGGGTGATTATCACAAATGCCGGGATCGCATGCGCAAGCACATCCCAATCAGTTGTGGTGCATAAAGTGACGAGCGTTAGTGCGGGAATTAGTAATTTTAAAGGGTTAGTTGACGGGAAGCCAACACAAAATATAGAAAACTTTCATTGAGTCAGTGAACAATTATCTGAATTCCAAGAAAATTACAAATGGCGCTGAAGCTTTAACAGAGGCTAAGTCATTTCGGATTTACATAAAGGGAGATATTAAACGAGCACGCAGTTTCGGGTTCAGAAGGTAAAACTTGGAATGAACTGCAGAAATTTCTACGAGCTACTTATGAGTTCAACGCGGAATGCGCACTGGAATTTGCGAGAGTTTTCAAAATAAAGAAAGGCAATGATTCACTAGTCACATACAGTGCGAATTTATTTGATGCCAGAAGAATTAAAGAAATCTATAACAGGTTTTCCATGGGTAATCATTGGAAATAATATCTCTTTTTATATAATTTTGAAGATTGTTACACTTTTTGCTTGCCTTAACGTCGGTCCCAGATGTAATTGCAGATAGTTTTGATAAGAGAATTGATCAGGATACAGACGAATCCTTTTGTTTGCACAGATTAACAAAAATTCAGCAAAATGCCTGACACTGACAGTAGTTTTGTACAGGAGGTGCAAGATGTCAGGCTGCGGTTTCCAAACCACAGAATAATGATAGTCGCTCGCATTTCGGGAAATGATGCAACAGCGAAGACATGTGCACGAAAAGAGAATCGAAGAAAATCTCCAGAGAGATCAGTCACAACTATTACGTTGTTTTAATTGTGATGTAATAGGCTATAGTAAATCAATTGTAGAGTGAGATATTGTTCAGTTTGGTGCAAATCTTCAGATCATGGATGGAGATTTTGCCCAGCCACAAAGAGTAGAGATTATTCAGAAAAACATGGGGAGGTTTTTCTAGATGTGACAGGAGAATTTCCACATGACAAAGTTCTAGATACACAAAGGAACAGCAGAATTTTCACAAGATAAGTTCAGAAACGGACACAGGATAATGACTAATCAGGTCGTAGAGTCACTAGAATCCCAGGCCGATTGTACGTGGATTCCTCTAATGGCAATGAAATTCATATTTTCATTGATTCGGTAGCTCAAAGGTTAACTTAGTAAATGCTGACCTTTTCACTCGGAGGTTTCCAGAGTGCAAATTAGTCCTTCTAGTGAGACAGTGTGTGATGTACAAGTTTGGTGAAACTGAATATTTTAGGTTCGCTATTTCTACGCTTTGTATCATGAAAGACAATAGTAGAATCATTTTTGGTCATAGAAGGATTAGCCTAGGTGAAATGGTTTTATAGGACACCCTTCTTGTATGCGACATAACATCAACATTCTACGGGAGTTCAGGGATTGGCACAGTGAGCCAGGGTTGTTTTGTTCCATATATACACAGAAAAAAACTTGTGAGAAACTTAAGACACAGTCTGAGACATGTGCAATACAGTCATTAGAGAGTGAAGATATTCCGCAGAGATCTTTCAAAGGATTTTTTGTTGGAAGATGTTGAATTGCAATCGCGAGTTCACATTAGTTAAAGTGTCGCTGAAAGAGAAAAAGTTTCCTTCAAGTGTGTGCATTGTTGAGGGAACCGAGAAATTCAAAGACGCTAGGGAGACGGTGTCGTGGAATGAAATTTCAGTCGCAGGCGTGACTTCAGTAGAATTAGTTAGCTATCAAGACTCAGTGAAAAAATATCACAAGGGTACTTATGTAATTGATTTTGAAGAGTTTAAGGAAGAGCATAAATTAGTGAGTTTTTGTGGAGACGGGAATATGTTTCTCAACGAGGATAACAGTTCGAAGTCAGGTTCTACATGAACATTTACAAAGCGATTATCCTGAATATTCAGATAAAGTAGAGAAAGGTTGAAAGAATATGCAGATATTATTGCTTTAAAGGGAGATAAATTAGGAGTTAAGATGCTTTAGAACATTCAACTGCCTAGAAAAAGGTACAATCCCATATATATTCCAGCATATCGAATTCCTCTTTAAGATCAGAGAAGAAGTAGAAAAAGAAGTTCAGCGGTGGGAGTTGGAAGGCATTATCAGACCATCCATTCTCCTGCTTAATTTTCCTTTGCTTGCAGTTCCCAAGAAAGACGGTAGTATCAGAGTTTGTGTAGATTTTCGTAAATTGAATGAAAAAACATGCCCAGATAGATATCCGGTAGCTTGTTTGCCTGATTTGTTTGTTGAGATCGGTGGCAAGAATATATATTCATCTATAGATCTGATGCAAGGGTTTTTACAGGTTCCCTTTAGCGAGAGTAGCCGTAAATATACAGCATTTTCGGTACCAAAGGGACACATGAGTTTAATAGGATGCCTTTTGGATTATAAGGGTCCCCAATAACATTTTTACTAGACTGGTTAATGACAGTACTTCATGGCTTGTTAGGGAAAGTCGGTGTTTGTACATGGATGACATTCTCACATGCACAGATACAATTGAAGAACATCTAAAGGTGTTAAAGAAGTCCTCAAGCGATTACGGGTTCGCTGGGTTAAAGGTCAAATTACAAATGTGAGTTTCTGAAGAGAAAAATTGTCTATTTAGACATGTTATCTCTAAAGAGGAGTTAGAGTGAATGATGAGAAAGTTAAAGCCATTGTGAATTTTTCCAGTTCCCAAACCAGGAAACAGATCTGTTCGTTCCTAGGTATGTCGGGTTTCTTTCGCCGCTTAGCGGAATTTTTCACAATAGCTCATTGACAGATTTGTTAGAGAACCAGAAAAATTTTTCCACCTCATGGAACCCCGTCCCTCGCCTTGAACAATGCTTTTCCTTATAAGATAATATATGGAATCAAAAAGTCCTCTCTCTAAAAAAAGAATGATCTCTCTCTCTCTCTCTCTCTCTCTCTCTCTCTCATCTCTCTCTCTCTGTCATCTCATTGGTCTCTCTCCACACTTGCCTCCCCAGCCAGAATTTCCGAGTTCGATCACGAGCTATTGCAAATGATTTGGATCCATTTTCTTTAAACAAACTCTGCCTTTTGTCGGCTTCAGTAAATTTGGCATCTGGCAGACTTTTAGCTGAAGTGAGTCGCTACCAAAGATGAAAAACGGAAGAGAGAGCGGAGGGAGAGAGCTAGGTGACTGACATGCATGAGGATGTGCATCATATCGAAATTCTGAATTTGAGGACTTGGAGATAAGCCTTCGTTCACGTGAGCAAAATCATAAATTAGATTTTCTCTATTGTCTCCTCTCTGTCTGTCTGCCTTACTGCCTGTCAGCCTTTTTATCTGCCTCATAGGATTTCGTATTGACATCCGAATTATCTCTCCTCTGGTAATGAGGTAAGAAATCAGCTTCAGTTCAGCTTCCTTCCTTGCGCCAATACTACAATTTGTCTTTTCTTCCATCTTTTAATGGCGAGTATCCATCTCTGAAATGAGTCGGGATGTAGTCGTGTATCAAGGAAATAAAATATACGATTTTGAACATTTCTAGTAAAAAAAAACGCGAATATCTGTTTTGTATGTATGTGTGTCTGTCGCTCTTCTTACTTGTGTGTGTTTGTGTGTGTGTGTGTGTGTTTACGAGTTGTAGATGATATCATAGAAATTGGGATACTGAATGGAAAATACAGAAGATAGTAGTAAAAGACTCAGACCAAATACACGATTAGCTTTCTTGTGATCAAACAGTAGTCGAGATGAGACGTTTAGTGAAAACTGAACAAACAGAAAGAGAAAGTCTTAGCATTCAAAGGATGAGTGTGGAGGGAACCCTCTGACAGCTACTAATCGATCAGAGGAAAGATAAGCAGATGTCAAAAACATTTAATACAAGATGGCTTGGGAAAGAGGAAATTGGCGTGGAAAACCATGATAAATCATAACCATTTAACTCAGGAATACTGCCCAGTTCTGAATGGATAGCCTATCTGAGAATATCTTATTCTTGTAATACAAACAAACAGGGAAGTGTAAAGTTGTTTCATGGCAAAGGGGGAAAGTTTATTTTTCATGAAAACTAAAGTTAAAATGTAAACACTGGTAGTCCATAAACAGAATGTAGGTCGAAATAATACAATGGGCAAAAGCAAGGAAATAGGGTAATTAGAATATTCAAGATATGTATTTTAAATCAGGCGATGAGATTGAGGAGATAGGTGAAACTCTAAGAGGGGAAAATGAGCAAAGAATCAGCGTCCGCCAGAAACAGAAAAAATACATGAGCAAAATAGAAGCCATGCTTTAGAGAGATGTTCTTCCACATCAAAGAGTTCAGATTAAATGATGTTTTGGGAATAGGTTTCAAAACGTATAATGCACAGTCGGTTCGACGGACTTCTTAATTTTAGGGACTCTTTAATGTTCTTTCCAGAAAATACTTGAAGTTCGATTATGTTAGAAATACACTGAATATATATAAACAAATAAGAACTATATAATAACTGACAGCATGAATTGTAAAGGTTGACAAAGACTATGCGGGTCTTAGAAGGGCTTATAGTAATGGTTTGTTCTTTTAGTTCAACAAAGTCCGTAAGAAAAGCAGGAAATTATTCTGGCTACTAGAAGGGAATATTCTAAGAGAAACGCAATCATGACAAATATTCGGCAGGAGAGGCAATATTTAATTCCAAACATAGAGTAAGTTATATGATCTGGGTCTTCATTACAAAATGAATTACCAATCCCAAAAACGTTTCTATTATGTCAGGCTCTTAAGATGGCGGTGGCGGTGATGTCTACTATGCAGAATGCAAGGAAGGTGACATGACATTCGCGTTGGAAGAGTGGCTCGTTGTTATTACAATGACTGAAGAATATTGGTGAGAGTAAATAACAATACAAAAATTTGTTGCAAAATTAAATGTCACCTTTTATTTTTTTAGTAACAAGAAGATAAATACTGAAATTGCCGGTATCTGGAACCAGATTTCCAATTATGAAAGTTTAAAACTTTCTTTTTCTTAACATTTGCAACATTTTGTGCTGAGGAGGGTTTTCAGCTTATGTGGTGCCAAAGTATAATTTATGAGATGGACTAATGTTTTTCTTTCGAGTAAGTTCCCTCTGGAACCGTTTTTATATTGCGGTTTAGAGAACAGATGGAATCTCTCATTTTCTGTGATTTCAAAGACCCTTTTCTTCATATCTTTAATGTCATGCAGATGCTGAGTTTTGAAGGAATAATTGTTTAGTAAGATGTAAGCGAAATTTTGTTATGTATGTTTACAAGCATGTCAACATTTCCAGGCTGGCTGGATTGACCAGGATTACACAATGTCTGCTTTTGTGAGTGTGTATAAGTATATAGAACATTTTCGAGAGCTGGATGAGACTATATAGTCTACTAACCAGAGAGAGAGAGAGAGAGAGAGAGAGAGAGAGAGAGAGAGAGAGAGAGAGAGAGAGAGAGAGAGTCATTTCACGCAGATAAAAATAAAAATACAGTACCCATTAAATCCCAACTTTTGTAGTTTTTTAAATTCTGAATTTTTTTGCAAAATATTATTTATTTAAGGGTTAAGCATACATATGCAGTAGAAAGAAAATATTTATTTCTAAGGGTAAGATTATAATAAGCTGTCCTCAAATGAAGACGCTGGGACAATAGGCTTTAGGTTTATATTTCCTAAATAAAGCATTATCTTTTTAGATAAAGATAAACAGATACATCATATTATCAATCTTACTTAAATGTTATGAATTCTCGCCTAATTCTAGCTGAAAAAAATAGAAATATAATGTAATTTCATACACCAAATTTGAAACTTGCTCTTTATTGTAAGACCTGATGAACTTATTTCTTTTTATGATAAGAGCTTTAGAAACATTCAATACAAAAGAGTCTTTAAATTTTATTTTAAAGCGAAAGGTTCTTGGTTTTTGCTGTACGTGGTTTGTTCATACACTCAGTTGATTGTTGCGCTTTTCAATGAAATGGTCTTTACCATCATGCCGAACAAGTTCAGCAAAACTTATACATGTGTGTTGTAAGGTAGTACATACCACAAGGTCTTCCTACTGAGCCTTCCATGCATTGCAGCCAACTTGAAATAAGCCACAGAAATTGCCCTTCTGAAATCTAATGAACTCAGCTGTGTGACCATGTCCTTGGTACACCAATTTGTAAATGATCCATGAGTTCACAACTGCCATATCTATCATTCTATTCTAATGAATAAAGGCCAATACCATTTCTTTCCTCGAATAAAAAGTTAAGTATATCTTAGTTTAACCAGACCACTGAGCTTTTAACAGCTCTCCTAGAGAGGGCTGGCCTGAAGGATTAGATTTATTTTACGTGGCTAAGAACCAACTGGTTACCTAGCAACGGGACCTACAGCTATTGTGGAATCCGAACCACATTATGACGGGAAATGAATTTTTATCACCAGAAATAAATTCCTCTAATTCTTTATTGGCCGGTCGGAGAGTCGAACGCTGGGCCAACAACGTGCTAGCCGAGAGCTCTACTCATCCGTCCAATGAAGAACTCTTTCCTCGAATAGAAACAGAATATTTCCCTACCAACCAATCATGGTGATCTACTGTACACCATCCATGCATTTTATAGTTGAAAATTGCATTTGGTTGAGGAACGCTTCATTTTTTACTTTGATGACGTCATCCAGCGCTGGACCTTTGCAAGGGGTTCTCAGTGTCGTCATTAGTTCCAACAGTTACACATTTGTTATCTAGCCATTTGACCATCAGTAATTCTTCTTTGGTGTCAAACCTGTAGTCATATGAGCCTCTTGTTTCTTTTTTCATATCATTTGTGGATTTCAGTGTACAGTTCTTCAGACGATTTTCGCTGGGTGTTCCCGATGCTTGAAACCCAATATTTCGTAGGTGGACTGATAATTCATGTCCAGTAAAATAATGATCAAGAAAGACAGTATGAGATTCTGGTATCAGCTACAGCATTTTCAGGAGAAGTTTTGAACCCATTCTACATCATCATCCTTATCTAGCTGGGGATTCTTACCGCCGCGCGGGAAAGATCAAAATTATAACAGTAACCCGAGGTCCCGCAAAGCACCCAAAGTTTATATCCAAACCTTACAGGTTTCGCTTGGATAAACTGCTTCAGTGAGTTATACCCATAATATTTTACCATCATTTCATCAACGCTAATGCATTTCTCAAATACTCCATATTGAATAAATGATTTCATGAAGCTTCGAAATCAAGGCCTATGTATATATACAAATTACTTAAACACACACACATATATATATATATATATATATATATATATATATATATATATATATATATATATATATATATATATATATATATATATTTATATATATTTTATATATATATATATATATTATATATATATATATATATATATATATATATATATATATATATATATATATATATATATATATATATATATATATTATATATCATATATATATATATATATATATATATATATATATATATATATATATATATATATATATTATATATATATATATATATATATACATATATATTATATATATATATACTTTATATATATATATAATATATATATATATATATATATATATATATATATATTATATACGCATACAAATAGTGTTTCAGATTTTTCTTGGGGTTGCCAAAGGCTGAGGAACAAGTCTTGAGGGTGTCTGTGTGTGTGTGTATATATATATATATTTATATATATATATATATAAATATATATATATATATATATATATATATATATATATATATATATATAAATATATATATATATATTAAATAAACATAAAATGCATTGAGAAATAAGTTATAAAATATTTAGAAACGTAACTTCGCTCAAAATGAAGAAGTTCTTTAAACTTTATTTAAAATATTGTTATTTTTTTCAAGAAATGTTTTGAATAATCATAAAATAATATTTAGCATGGATGGATATCCTGTCAATGATTGTGGTCACAACAGACATTAGAAAGAAACTGAGACAAAAAACAAGGTAAAGCCTTATAATAAGTTCATGTCCTGCATAATTTGACATGTTGAACGTGATTTATAATTCTACATCCCAGAGTCCTCATTTGAGGACGCAATTTTCAAAGTCAATTATGAACAACTTCATTTGCTTTATAATACACAATTTTTACTTAGAATGATTAGGTAATAGATTAATTTACTATACTTTGTGAAATTTATTTAAAATTAATTGTTAAAACTTTGAAAAAAATTGTTGAATTTATGAAAGGATTTGATAGCATTTTGTGCAACTTTGGTTGCTCATAAAAGTCCTGTAAAGTTCTTGATGCTAAGGAAAAAAATTCGCGGTTTGTAATATGATATAATTTATGCAGTACCCAAGCGGACTGGAGCGCGCACTAGTCCCGTGTATGGCCAGCTTCGGGTTGGGACAAGTCGTCTTGACCTTTCAATAATACCGTCATAAAATCTGTTGGAATCAAGAAACAAAAGTACCGGTAGTAGAGTGAAATCAGTCCTGAGAAAATAGAAAACTTCGACATAACCTCCAAGGAAGAAATTCTCTCTTTTGCATAAATCTAATTTTAAGGGCCTTTTACTATCTGATTCCGAAATTCCGGAATCTCTGAAAGGATCCGTTATGGTAATCAGAACCCCAGTAGTTCTGCCTCATAGTTTGATGTTATATGATCAGCAGGAGTGAGGTTAAAAAATATTCTTATATATATATATATATATATATATATATATATATATATATATATATATATATATATATATATATTTATATATATATTACATACATATATATATATATATATATATATATATATTCTGTATATATATATATATATATATATATATATATATATATATATATATATATATATATATATATATATATATCGTATTATATATATATATATATATATATATATATATCTGTACCTCTAAAGTCCAAACTAACATTCTCTCTCTCTCTCTTCTCTCTCCTCTCTCTCTCTCTCTCTCTCTCTTCTCTCTCTCTCAAGCAGCACAATCTCTCTTTCAGTATGACGCACCTAGCCCTTTTTTATGCACCTTTTTGATACCTCTGTATCCGAAAACAAATTAGAATTATATCTCCTCTTATTGTACTTTTCCTTGTTAATCGCGCCTTTATCTCGAGAGAATCTATTCACTGTGACGTACAGACAAGCAATCATATCGCCCGAGGCTTGTCAATCTCTTCAATCACCTGTTAAGGTGCATTCCCTCAACAGATACGTTTTGTTTGTCATCAACGACTCGACGATAATGAAGAGTAGAACACTCTCAATCTCTTTGTGAGTGGAAACATTGCCTAAAATCAGACTTCGGTTAACGCATACAAAAATGTTTGAATGCACATAATTTTCTTATAGAAAGAAGTAAATAAGAGGCATCCATATTTTATGCATGAAAATGCACGGTAAATGTACTCGGTAGCTAACTCTCACTAGACCACCGGTTTTTAATCCTGACTTTGTGCAAAGGATACGTTATGGTAATCAGAACCCCAGTAGTTCTGCCTCATGGTTTGATGCTTTATGATCGCAGGAGGGAGGGTTAAACTGCTATATATATCATATACTATATATATATATATATATATATATATATATATATATATATATATATATATATATATTACTATATATATATATATTATTATTATATATATATATATATATATATATGTAATATTTGTGTGTGTGTGTGTGTGTGTGTGTGTGTGTTCATATATTTCATTATAAACACAAACACACACACATGCAGACACACACACACACACACACACACACACACACATATATATATATATATATATATATATATATATATATATATATATATATATATTATATATATATATATATATATTATTTTTTTTTTTTTTTATGTTTTTCCTGTGGTTTTAGTTTGAGATATTCCCCGTGAGACAGGTAGCAACGATTTAAGGTAATTTAGCCTTGTGATTCTGACTTCGTGGGTACAGGCAAGTGTAAAAAGAGGAAAACAAAGGAGAATTTCATACGAGCATAGGGCTCTTGTTACTGAGGGAAATATTACGTAAAAGACGTGTGCAAATTTAAAGGAGTGTATTTACATAAATGACATCAGTACGGGAAAGAGGAACTCAAGTAGATTTCTGATCCTGAAGGGGATTCCTACGGGATTGAATGAAACTGGGGGATTCCAGACACAGTCCGAGAAGCTTCCACGAAATAGGGTCCCTCTGAAATGAGAGATATGCACATTATACGCCAGTAATGAAATAGACAAAGGAATAATGAATTCGAGGCTGCACTGAGGGTGCCAAACGAACTTGAGGGAGTAATAAAGACTTAATACTACCAATGCAAGAGGCGCACGAACATTAGACAAGGGAGTCTTTGATTAATGGCGCTCAATTCAAATAAATGTTACAAGGACAAAGCTTGACTGAATGGTGGTTTTCCATAGCACATTACCGTAAGACAGGTGTGTTTCCTACATAGAAATGTGGTCCGTGGATGACTTGCGATTTCCGAGGGCGATTTCTTCCACGTGTTAGGATGCAAGGGCACGGCGATGGGGACTTCTGAAGAAGGGCGACGCGCGGGAATTTCCACGAAGGGCGGGCGATTCTTGAGGGGACATCCGGCAGGTAAATGGTAAAGCACGTGGCTTGCCGTCGAAGGGCACAAGGAGAACGTATACTTGGAAAAAGGGCCACGTGGTTAGCTAAGGACACTACCAAGGGCAGGTAGCTGGGTCCTTCTTCTCTCCTGACTTCCACCCCACGTGTGTGAGAGAGAGGCCTTATGTCCTCTCCTTTTATCACCTCCTATGGAGCTGGGGGCACTTCCAACATGTGGGTTTTTAATCATCTTCCAGCTGATGTCCTCAGGGGAATATGCCTGTAAGAAAAACCCTACCAGGAGATCACTTTGCCTTGAAGAAGGATCTTCGAAAAAAAAGTGGCTTTTAATCTTTTAAACCCTTGTATTCTGACCATGCTAAGTCGATAGACAGATGGTCTATCGATCGGGCAGCTGGCAGTAAATGAAACAACAATACAACAAAAAAGGGGAGGGGGAGGCAATTGCTAGCGAATTCTTGCTAATCATAATATATATATATATATATATATATATATATATATATATATATATATATATATATATATATATATATATATATATATCCACCCTCTGTTTTAAAACTAACATTCTCTTTCTCTCTACGTCTCTCTCTCTCTCTCTCTCTCTCTCTCTCTCTCTCTCTCTCTCATCTCTCTCTCAAGCTGCACATTCTCTCTTTCAGTATGACTCACCTAGCCCTTTTTATGCACCTTTTTTGATACCTCTGTATCAGAAAAAAAATTACAATTATATCTCCCTCTTATTGTACTTTTCCTTGTTAATCGCGCCTTTATCTCGAGAGCAATCTATTCACTGTGACGTACATACAAGCAATCATATCGCCCGAGGCTTGTCAATCCTTCAATCACTTGTTAAGGTGCATTCCTCAACAGATACGTTTTGTTTGTCATCAACGACTCGACGATAATGAAGAGAACACTCTCAATCTCTTTGTGAGTGGAAACATTGCCTAAAATCTGACCCGTTCTCGCATACAAAAATGTTTGAATGCACATAATTTTCTTATGCAGGGAAGAAGTAAATAAGAGTCCTCTATATTTTATGCTTGAAAATGCATCGGGAAATGTACTTGGTAGCTAACTCTTCACTAGACCACCGGTTACTAATCCTTGACTTTGTGCAAAGGATACGTTATGGTAATCAGAACCCCAGTAGTTCTGCCTCATGGTTTGATGCTTTATGATCGCAGGAGGGAGGGTTAAAGCTGCTATATATATACATATACTATATATATATATATATATATATATATATATATATATATATATATATATATATATATATGTGTGTGTGTGTGTGTGTGTGTGTGTGTGTGTGTGTGTTGTGTGTGTTTGTGTGTGTGTATGCATCTATGTTTATATAAACACAAACACACACAGAACGCACACACACACACACACACACACACACACACACACACATATTTCATATATATATATATATATATATATATATATATATTTATTATATATATATATTATATTATTTTTATATATATATATATATATATATATATATATATATATATATATATATATATATATATATATATATATATATATATTTTTTTTTTTTTTTTTTTTTCTTTTTTTACGTTTTTCCTGTGGTTTTAGTCTGAGATATTCCCCGTGAGACAGGTAGCAACGATTTAAGGTAATTTAGCCTTGTGATTCTGACTTCGTGGGTACAGGCAAGCGTAAAAAAGAGGAAAACAAAGGAGAATTTCATACGAGCATAGGGCTCTTGTTACTGAGGGAAATATTACGTAAAACACGTGGGCAAATTTAAAGGGAGTGTATTTACATAAATGACATCAGTACGGGAAAGAGGAACTCAAGTAGATTTCTGATCCTGAAGGGGATTCCTACGGGATTGAATGAAACTGGGGAATTCCAGACAGAGTCCGAGAAGCTTCCACGAAATAGGGTCCCTCTGAAATGAGAGATATGCACATTATACGCCAGTAATGAAATAGACAAAGGAATAATGAATTCGAGGCTGCACTGAGGGTGCCAAACGAATTTGAGGAGTAATAAAGACTTAATACTACCGATGCAAGAGGCGCACGAACATTAGACAAGGAGTCTTTGATTAATGGCGCTCAATTCAAATAAATGTTACAAGGACAAAGCTTGACTGAATGGTGGTTTTCCATAGCACATTACCGTAAGACAGGTGTGTTTCCTACGTAGAAATGTGGTCCGTGGATGACTTGCGATTTCCGAGGGCGATTTCTTCCACGTGTTAGGATGCAAGGGCACGGCGATGGGGACTTCTCGAAGAAGGGCGACGCGTGGGAATTTCACGAAGGGCCGGGCGATTCTTGAGGGGACATCCGGCAGGTAAATGGTAAAGCGCGCACGTGGCTTGCCGTCGAAGGGCACAAGGAGAACGTATACTTGGAAAAGGGCCACGTGGTTAGCTAAGGACACTACCAAGGGCAGGTAGCTGGGTCCTTCTTCTCCCTGACTTCCACCCCACGTGTGTGAGAGAGAGGCCTTATGTCCTCTCCTTTTATCACCTCCTATGGAGCTGGGGGCACTTCCAACATGTGGGGGTTTTTTTGAATCATCTTCCAACTGATGTCCTCAGGGGAATATGCCTGTAAGAAAACCCCACCAGGGAGATCACTTTGCCTTGACGAAGGATCTTCGAAAAGGAGTGGCTTTTAATCTTTTAAACCCTTGTATTCTGACCGTGCTAAGTCGATAGACAGATGGTCTATCGATCGGGCAGCTGGCAGTAAATGAAACAACAATACAACAAAAAGGGGAGGGGGGGGAGGCAATTCCTAAGTGAATTCTTGCTAATCATAATATATATATATATATATATATATATATATATATATATATATATATATATATATATATATATATATATATATATATATATATATATATATATATATATATATATATATATATATATATATATATATATATATATATATATATATATATATATATATATATATATATATATATATATATATATATATATATATATATATATATATATATATATATATATATATATATATATATATATATATATATATATATATAAATTTCTGACTCACGTCGGGATCGAACCCAGGTCTCTCAGGTGGAAAGCAAGGGCGTTATCCACTGGGCCATACAAGTCTAAAAGAAGTTGGAACCTGAGAGCAACTGCACCCAAGGAATTACCTGGGCAAGCTAACTGCTTGCATATCAGCGAGTTTTCCCCAACTTCCCGACTCAGCAATGACCCAATAGACAACATTTCATTCGAATTATCCCTTCTGAGTGAATAAGATAGAAATCATCAACACACAATCACGTGGAACAGAAATAAATTTCTGACTCACGTCGGGATCGAACCCAGGTCTCTCAGGTGGAAAGCAAGGGCGTTATCCACTGGGCCATACAAGTCTAAAAGAAGTTGGAACCTGAGAGCAACTGCACCCAAGGAATTACCTGGGCAAGCTAACTGCTTGCATACCAGCGAGTTTTCCCCAACTTCCCGACTCAGCAATGACCCAATAGACAACATTTCATTCGAATTATCCCTTCTGAGTGAATAAGATAGAAATCATCAACACACAATCACGTGTGGAACAGAAATAAATTTCTGACTCACGTCGGGATCGAACCCAGGTCTCTCAGGTGGAAAGCAAGGGCGTTATCCACTGGGCCATACAAATCTAAAAGAAGTTGGAACCTGAGAGCAACTGCACCCAAGGAATTACCTGGGCAAGCTAACTGCTTGCATACCAGCGAGTTTTCCCTAACTTCCCGACTCAGCAATGACCCAATATAGTGCAGCAGATTGCTGTAAAAATCGTTCAGATAGTGAAACAAGCATGAAATTTGGCACAAACATTCCTAAGACTACGCTCTCTTAGAAAAGGGCGCTGGCCACCTGAAAATCCAAGATGGCGGCTATTTTTCAAAATGGCCGCCATCTATGTTGAGATTCACTGGTTTGGGAGCATCTATTGGATGGAATATGCCAGTTTTTTTTTTTTTTTTTTTTTTAAACCTCGACTTTTAGGTTATAAAAATGTTCCATACCACACATTTTATTGAAAACCCTTACTAAATGAATTGTAACCAAGATGGCGTACAAAATGGTTGCCATAAAAGTTTTTTTTTTTTCTATCCACAGCGCTAGCAGACATAGAGACCAACTGTTTTTATTTAATGGTATATTCATGTGATCAGACAGTTTAACTAATATGCTATCTTCAACTGAAATAGTAATGGTATGGTCACATACAACATTGTGTCTAAGACTGTAACCATAAAAAGAAAAAGAAGAGAAATACGGACTAAACACAACCAATCTATGTATAGGTCTCTCTCAACCTACACCTTTGAAAAATTCGAGGATAAGAAGGTAGGCATAGCATGACACGTTGGATGCTCAAGCTAGATTATCTACTGAAGAGAGGGCAATGTTTATCTAGACTTCACATTTGCAAGTGCACAGAGCTGTGCAGGAAGACCCAGCTTATAGCACTTGCACCTTTCCCGACAGCCTGCTTTGCATCCACATTTGGTAAGCTGTTGGCAACTCTTGGCTAAGGGCGAGTTGGTTGTCCAGAGACTTGCCATGCTTCACCAGACTTTTGCCATCCCCACTCAGCAGGGTTCTCTGGCTGTGGCTGACACTGGGTGGCCTGCCCCCACACACAACCAGCCTGGTACGCAGCACGCTTGGTGTGTTGGAGGAGCTCCCTGGTTGGTGGAATGGCCTCATATGCCCTTTGTTTTCTGGCAAACATATCAAGTCTAGCCTCATCCACAGTGCCAGCAGTGCTGGATCTTTCATACATAAGTATGACAAACCTCTCAGGACCTTCAGGTCACTCTCTTCCACTCTGAGAGGGTAGTGACTCAGTTTGGAGAACACAGTGGAGGCCTCTGGAAAGATGTTCCATGTCTGCCAGGCGGTCTTCTTGCCCTTGCTCCGGAAGGCTGACACTGTATCACAGCCTGTGAACGCATGGAAGAAGAGCATGCCATTCACCTTCTCCTGGCCCAGAGAGTTGCACAGGTCATGCACAGCAATCCAGCGCAGGCTCTGGCCTTGGCCAAATGCCACCCATAGCTTCTCTAGCCCTAGATTGTGGAGAGTGGAGAAAGCACTGACTGCAACGACAAGAACATCTGTGTCATTTGCTTTAACCGTGATGGTCTTGGCTCCATGTTCTGTGGCATATTTGGCATGGAGAAAGATGCGGGTATCAGCTTCCCTCATGAGAGCACTTTTCCAGTCCCTGAAGACTAGCCTCATGAGTGCTGAGGACAGCAGACCCTTTCGTGGCAATGACAACATTTGTGGCAGACATCTGGGCAACTTTGTCTGCCAGGAACTGGAACAACTCTGTCTTGTTGGCATCGTGTCTTAGGAAATTGCGCCAGTTGGATGGAATTGTGTTCTTGTCTGTCACCTTGCGCCTTCCTCCTAGACCACGTTGGAGCCTGGTCTCAGCTTTGAGGCTGGATGTATTGTATACATCAAATACAAGATGTGATGATGTGTACTTGCTGCTATAGGATTGTATCACAGGCAAGAAGTCGCAAAGTGCATAGCCCTCAAAGGTCTTTCCTTTCTTTGGTGGCAAGGCATGGACCAAAGCTGATCCATCTACAATGAGGACATCAGTCTTTGGTTCTTTGTCTTCTAGTGTAACATGACTCTCAGGACCGAGGTCAGCTGAGACTTCTGACATGTGTACAGCCTACCACCCTCACTAAGGGAAGCTGGGAATGTTTGATTCTCGTTTGTGAATGTGTCCGGCAATTCAGGCACCGACCTCACTTTCTCAGGTGCAAACTTTAGTTGCTGTCTTTCCTGTCCAGTGTTCTCCTTGGTGGGGTGCTGAAATATGGAGATGCTAGTTCCATGGAAGGAGGTAGTGGCAGTAGTTGCAGATGGGTTGTGGTCGATGTTGTCCATCACTGCAGTGGTGAACAACCCTTTTCGCAGTACTGGGGACAGACCACACCCTCCTCACATTTTGCTAACTGTGGCATCTCTAACTGTGCATAGACCTCCAGTACTCTGTCATAAGAGATACTGAGGCCATACTGATGTAGCATTTCAACCAGGTTTCTCTTCCTGGTTTTGGCATAGACTGAGAGTCCCATGTAGACTGGGAATGGTGTTTCTCTGTCTTTGGAGTGTCTATGAGTTGTTGCTCCTCTTTGTATCAGGAGTAGCAGTTGAACTGCATGAGCTGTGCAATGGCCTGGTCTGACTTTGATGCTCCAAATCGTAACTGTGACTTGATGTCAGCCCCATGCTCAACCATCCCTACAAACTGGAGCAGGAGAGGAGGCACAGAATTTCGTACACAAGCCTCAGAAAATGTGCCATCAAACCGTGACTGATGATCAAGTATAGACTTTCTGAGAATATTTGCTGCTTTAGCAATGATAACTGCCTCTGAAAGATCAGATGATTGAGCAAGTGCTTTTCCCACATCCTTTTGAAATGCAAGTAATACATCTCTGCCAGATTTATGAGCCTCAAGTTCTGGAATTTCTGCCAGAAGTTTGTCTTTGAGTCTCGTGGAATTTACACTGGTGACTCTACACCTAATTGTTCCAGACGTTGTTGGTAGAGGTGGCAAATATCTGCCAGCCGAAATGTGACTGGATCATCTGAACAAAGGTTGTTTTCAACAATGTATGTCATCAGTTCTGACAGAACTAGTGGATACATCTGATTCTGACTCAGTGCTACCTTGGTCTTTCTCAAGGCTCCTCCAGGTAGGACCTTTTTCTGTTGTAGAGGGCACAAAGACAGGCATGGTGATACTTAAACTCCTGTGCAATGACATCCCCACCAGTCAACTTAGCAAGGAGCTTGCCATCACTAAGTATCTCTGCACATTCACGCAATTTCAAGTCAAGGCCCTAGTACTAGCCTGTCTGAGATCAGATGCAGGTGCCACTTTCTCACAGAAAATGCAAACTTCATTGTCATGACTGGTTCGGCGCAGTTTTGCACGACTAGTCTCAGTGTTGCTGGTCTGGTCATTGGATTGTCGCTTTCTTGCACGGTCCAGTTTAGTGTTGTTAAACAACAAGCGACAGTTCACATGGTATTTTGCTGCATTTTTCCTGAGAGTGGCCTCTATGCCATCACCTTCATCCAGCCTTGCTGGATCCATTATCAGTGGCATTTCATTAATTTCACTGAACATGGGAATGTTCCTTGCCAGCATTGTGTACCCATCATGGTCTAGGACATGATGACTTGGAGGTGATGTCATGTGCTCACCTCTTTGTCCTTCTGAAAAGACAACACAAACTCCAGTTTGTTTTTCTACTGCTCAATATTGGATTGGCATCACATTCTGCCATGATTTCACTTTTGATTAAGGCCGAGGGGTTATCCTTTACCACCTTAAACAAAGCACACATTCCTGTATGGGATTCAACTAGGTTCGGTCTCCCTACACCTAGCCCGATCATTCATCAGTGCCATTTAAGTCCCGTGTGATCTGTACACCATCCGGGTAAGTACATGAACCATCATGTACAGCCCGGATACCCTTAGGCTCGGCTCTCCGCGCTGGCACATCCTGTCTATTCAGGTGCGGCTATCTAACTATAGCTGGTCTGGGGCTGTTATAAAGCATTTGGGACACTAAACTAAACTATACTACAACTACTAGTCTAAGACTACAGGATTAGTAAAGCTGGATTAGCTGGCACTGAACCCCATGCTGAGTTACACAGCAGTGATGTCACCAGTGCGCCCTGGTTGTGTGCAGACATACACTCTTTTACATTTATTAATTTTCCTTCAAAATTGATGAGTTATTCGAAAGAGATGGCCTCATTAGGATCTAAAACCACAGAAAACCAAGATCCATGCTTAAAACGATAATTGTTGAACGGGCATTATTTCTCATTATAATTATTGTTTCTACCTTTTCTTGGCAGCCATATAGCCCCCATATTTAAAGGTAAACTGTACTGGGAAGCTACAGAAACATAATATTCACAAGAAATAGTATGGAAGAGCTTTACCATATTGCTAGAAGCAAATACATGCCATTCTAGTGAAAAATTAGCCAAAATCTGTCGATACTGGCCGCCATCTTGGAATTTGGCCGCCATATTAAATTTTTGCGTGGCCAGCGCCCTTTTCTGATAGAGGGAAGTTTAAAGAGCACTTGTGCAAAATTTCATGCTTGTTTCACTATCTGAACGATTCTTATGAAATATGCAATTATCTGCTGCACTAATAGACAACATTTCATTTCGAATTATCCTTCTTGGTGAATAAGATGGAAATCACGTGTGGAACAGAAATCTTTCTGACTCACGTTAGGATCGAACCCAGGTCTCTTCTTGTGGAAAGCAAGGGCGTTATCCACTGGGCCATATTAGTCTAAAATTTGTTTAACCTGAGTCTGGCAACTGCACCCAGGGGGTTACCTGGGCAAGCTAACCTGTTTGCATTAGGAGTTTTCCCAACTTCCCGACTCAGCAATGACCCAATAGACAACATTTCATTCAAATTATCCTTCTGGAGTGAATAAGATGAGAAATCATCAACACACAATCACGTGTGGAACAGAAATAAATTTTACTCACGTTCCAACCCAAGTCTTTTGGTGGAAAGCAAGGGCGTTATCCACTGGGCCATACAAGTCTAAAAGAATTTGGAACCTGAGAGCAAAAGCACGATTCAATTACCTGTCTTGGCAAGCTAACTTTCTTGTCCAGCTTTTCCCCAACTGAGTCCCACTCAGCAATGACCCAATAGACATGTTTTCATTTCAATTATCCCTAATCTGAGTAAAAGATAGAAATCATCAACACACAATCATTCGTGTGGAACAGAAATAAATTTCTGACTCACGTCAATTTGGGATCGAACCCATTTGTCTTTGGTGGAATCTGATGTTTTTGT
>NC_089793.1:61883998-61887213 GCF_040412425.1 Macrobrachium rosenbergii
TACGTTTCTGAAATACCAGATAATAAGATAATTTACATCAATGATAGTTAGACATGTATTTGCAAAGCAAATATTTATTTCATTTACGTTTATATATTACGTGCGGCGTTTTAATATATTCATATAAGCTCGAGTTTATATATATCAGTATATATATATTATATAATATATATATATATATATATATATATATATGTTTTTCGTGTGTGTGTGTGTGTTATATATGTATATATATAACATGTTTACATACACAGTATAAATGAACAATAGTTAAATCATATTATCAGTGTTTGTATACATGAAGTATCACAACCTGCAGTTATCTTGCTCGTCAGTTATATCTCAGAAAAACTTTCTCTTAAAACTGGTTGTTAGGGAATGTTGAATGTCAGTTTTAAAACCAGTGAATTTCTACTTAAATTTTCAGACATATATTTGCAAAGCAAATATTTATTTAATTAGAGTTTGTTAACATTCTCACAAGCTCGAGTTTGTGGGTTCGGTGCCTTTGTTCCTCTGTGGTATGCGTCAATCATTTTTAGAGTGACTTTGTATCACTCTTTTATTTCTAGTTAATTATAGTGGATCAGGAACTTTAAACAGTTTTAAATCATCCATGGACTGATACTTGAATACCTATAGAAATCTCGCTAGAACCATTAGTCATGAAAAAATCAGTATACCCTGAAATCTCATGAAGGTCATTGATTATGATTCCATTCTATTTTGGAATCTTGCATGTCTTTGCTCATGATTCCAGTCTATCTAGGAATCTCGCTGAAGCAGTAATCATGATTCCATCTTGGAATCTCGCAAATGTCATTAGCCATGACTAGAGTGTATCCTGGAATCTATAGTCATTGGTCATGATTACAGTTATTCTGGAATCTCGCTAAAGTCATTGATCATGATTCCATTTCTGTTTTGGAATCTTGTAATTTTGCTCAGCCAGTCTATCCAGGAATCTCGCAAAGTCAGTAATCATGATTTCAGCCTATCCTGGAATCTCGCAAATGTCATTAGCCATGATTAGAGTTATCCTGGAATCTATAGTCATTGGTCATGATTACAGCCTGGAATCTATAAAGTTATTAGTCATGATTCCAGCCTATCCTGGAATCTCGCAAATGCCATTAGTCATGATTAGAATCTATCCTGGAACATTGCCCCACGTAGTCTCCTATTGCCCCTAATTGTCTTTTTCGGGCGCGACATGGCAACTGTGTAATGTTATCAAGGTGTCATTTACTCGGCGCCACTCAGAAGACACAGCAGCCGAGTAATGTTACCAACCTGTCTGTCGCCTTCTCACAAAGACACGCCCAGGCAATAGCTTTTCGGAAACATTTACTTTCGCGACGCGACTAATGTAAAGCATTTGAGGGAAGGGACAGGGAATACGTAAAAGGAGAAAGGAAGGAGGAAGCGTCTGCGAAAATTGCTTTCGCTTCGTTTAGGTTTTTCCCACCACAATAGAATCTGACTTTTCGTTTCTTGTTTATGTGACTGCGCCAGCGAAGTAATTATCACATTTACGCAATGATCTTATGGTTTTGGAGTGGGTTGCAGTGGATGGGGGCCGAGGGGAGCAGGTCATTGGCAGGTTTTATGGCATAATTTATATATATATATATATATATATATATATATATATATATATATTATCATGTCATGGTCCCTTTTCTCTCCAGAAAACCATAGCACAAATTCCATGAAATTTAATCTCACAGGAATTTTTCCAGAAGATTTTCAGGTTCATCATTTATGTCAATGAGGACTGGAGTGGACTGGTGGACAGAGAAACCTTTGAACAGGGTGTAATCAAATACTCTGGTTACCTTAAACCTATTTATTAATCCTAATTGCTTTTATATTTTACAATGAGACCAGGATTCAGAAAAGCGGAGAGACAAAATAATCATAATCACGATCATTACCATAATTTTTCTACTCAATAACTTAAAAATAACCACATTTAACTCCAAAACCTCCATAAACTCTATATTTACTTAACAATTCCTCAATCAATAAACTCTTAAAATAAACTATCAATATAGATAATAAAAACATTACACAGCAACACAAGACAAAATGAACAACTCAACATCATAAACAATCAACATGAGCTTCTGCTCAACACGAGTCATACTGAACTCTTATTCCATCATAATAATGATACTTCAATAATAAACAAAGTTAAATGGTATCCCCAGGAGTAATAACGGTAAATCAAAAGTCAATGGTATACCCTAACGTCGTAAACCACAGATTCTCGAGGACGACCATCGCCACACTGCTGAATTATCGCCGATATCCTCTACCGCACGACCACCACAGCGCGATCGCGACAACCACCATGTTGCCAAAGAAGAACACATCTTCAAACTGACCAGGGTTCAGGCACCACCATCCAGAACTGAATTGACGTCCTCATCACAGCAGTGTCCATCCACGTCATCACTGCAGAACCTCGAGGACTACCATTGCCACACTGCTGAGACATCACCGATCCTCTCCATCGAACAGCCCCCATGGTGTCGATGGGACAACAGAGCTCGTTGCCACTAAAGAACACGTCTTCTTTTCCGATGATCGGGAAGCTCAGTCATTACCATCCTCGGCAATAATAATTACCAACTGCAATTCATATTTCAAAAGTTGCTGCTGCTGGGGCGCCATTCTCGACTTAAGGTTGGTCGAGAAACGGTCGATCCGCTTCCAAATCCTGACTGACTACGAGGCAGAGTGAGAGGCAAACTTCACCTGCCTCTGCACACGACACACAGGAGGGCAGACAGCCTAAACGAGGCTGTTTCAAATCAACAACTTCAAACAACTGAAGTACCTTACAATATATATATATTTGTAACGCTCATTTCACCTTTACCCAAATTTACTAAAAATTTCCAGTATCCATAACCTCGATATGAAGTCCACAATAGTGGAATCATACCATAACTCAATAAACAAAGTGCAAGAATGAGTTCAAGTCGGGGAGTAAAACAAACACCACGAAAAACCATAAATTTAACACAAAAATGAACAGATAGAAATTACACCTGAACCTCTTTTAATACAAGTAATAACTGAATCACTTTCACTGTAATAATAATCCAAAAACACCTACACATAAGATAGATATTAAATACTCAAACAAAATTTAGGGGGCCCAGAAAAGAGGAGGAAGTCGAATAGAGAGAAAAACCCTAACAAAT
>NC_089793.1:61887713-61910213 GCF_040412425.1 Macrobrachium rosenbergii
CCTGGTGAGTGACTTTCCTTAACCAATGCTTCAAGCAGGTGCGTCATTTAGGGGGCGCTGGGGGGTGGGGCAACTGGCCACCCCATAGACTCAAGTTGCCCCCCCCCAAGCCTCAACTTGCCCCCCCTCACCACACCAAGACACAAGAATTAACAGCAGCTGGTTTTTCCATTATTCCTACTGAAATTCAAATGTGACATCACATTGAGTTATATGTGTCTAGATATCTGTCTATCTATTTTATGTGCTTCAAAATTCACATAAAATAGCTCAAAATAAAAAAAACCCAGGTGATTAGGGTTGCTTCGCTCGAAAATCCGCCTTTGCCCTCGCCCCCCGCCCCCATCAAAAATCTGAAATGACGCCCCAGGCTTCAAGTCATGACCCGTTTGAAAATTCTTTCTAGTTCAAGAATCACTGATAACCTTGCTGATCCAAAAATATGTTTTCTAAGCCTTCATTGAGCAAAAACTCCATCAACACAACAAAGACTTTCTCTTAACTGGAGAGTTGCAGCTTTGCTTCTTATTTAACCATTTTTGGTACAATTGTAAATGGATGTTTGAAGCAGACTAAAATACTATATGTAATGTGTAAGTTCTGCCTTGTGCTTAGAAAAACTGAAATTTTTTCTCAAAACAGAAACACACACAAAACACAACACATACATACATACATACATACATACATACATATATATATATATATATATATATATATATATATATATATATATATATATATATATATATATATATATATATGTGTATATATATGTGTGTGTGTGTGTGTGTGTGTGTGTGTGTATGTGTGTATGTATTTATACATTCTGAATACTTTTTGTTTCCTTTTGTGCAAGCCTGTATCGTCTTATATCTCTTCATCTTTTCAGATGATGGTAATTGTGTCAGTTACCTGAATGCGAGGGTAACGGAGGGATGTGCATTCACCTTACAGAATCAAGCAACTGCACAGGTGTTCTCGACTCAGTCAGCTGCCTTGGAACCAGCTGTACCTGTTGCGTGGAAGGTTAGTAAATTTTCAATGGTAAGATTAGATCTAAAATTCTATTGTGGAATATTTTCCATTGACTACTTTCAATGCAAATTTTTAAATGGTTAAGAAAAAGCCACTGTATTCAACCAAATGTAAATGAGGCAATACAGAACAGGAGCTTTTGACCTTCTCTAAGGTCCTCCTCAGTTGAAGAGGACCTTAGAGAAGGTCGAAAGGTCCTGTTCTGTATTGCCTCACTTAAATTTAGTCGAACACAGTGGCTTTTTTCTATCCATTGAAGACCAACGCGAAGAATGTGTTTTCAATGCTGGATTTCACACGCAAATTTCTAACTCGCTTCGGGATCGAGCCCAGGACTCAAATAAAAGACATGGATGCAGTTTCAAGTGAAATGTCATTTATCACTGATGGGTCTGGAAGTTGGGTAAAACCTGTCGGTATGCAGATGGTAACCTGTTCAAGTAATGGCCCAGGTACAGAGGTACTTAGATTCCAACTTCTTTCAAGGCTTCTTTCTGCGGGTCAGTTGGTAGCCCGCTTGCCTTTCATTTGAGAATCCTAAGTTCGTTCCCAAAGTGAGCTGGAAATTTGTAGCTATTGCACAAGTGAGTGTGTGTTGATTATTTCCACCTTCAATATAGTTACAGGAGGTGGGGATAGTACCCTGTCTTTTGTGCTGATTTAGCCTAGGAAGTGGTGTGTGTCACCTTTTTCAAGTCACCCATTCCAAGCAGAAGTAACATGTGTCCCCTAGCAAAATGGGCCCCTCCTTATTCAACTCACTCTGTACGACATCCGTTTTCCTCCATCCCTACCCTTAGTAACCTATGCCTCTCTAGTATTTCTACTTGTCAGGTCCTTAGGAATCTCGCATCTTTAAAGAGCAGCAAGTCTTCTGGCCTAACCTGTTTTCCAGATAATTCCTCTGCTATAGATTTTGACTGTTCATGTTGACTCTCAAAACATTACTCCTCTGAAGAGATAGGTCTGAGGATTTTGTTAAGGGTACCAGTCTTAACTTTCTTCCTTCTGCTACCTCTCCTATTTTCTTCTGTCCTGGGCTAGAAAATGGTATTAGATTGCTCATTACACTATTCTTCCTATATATATATATATATATATATATATATATATATATATATATTCTTCCTATATATATATATATATATATATATATATATATATATATATATATATATATATATATATATATATATATTATATATTATATATATATATATATATTATATATATTTCCAGATATATAGTTATGAGCTAGTCATATATTTATATTAATATTTAGTATTTTGTACTCAAGTTATGAGCTAGATATACACTCTTCATTCTGTAAAGTAAAAGCTTGAAGTTAATTATTCACTTGATAACTTTGCAACAACACTGACGAGCGCTGCTCTTCCTTCAACAACCAAAGGTTGCCCCACAACGTATGAATGCATAGCTGCTGGAGGCTCCTGCTTCCGAAACGACGGTCCCCATGTGTGCGGAGGAGGGGTCCTCAACTTGTGCGGCAATCCTCTCTGTAGCTGTTGCGTGAATCCTCCTCAGTGCCCCAGTGATGGTGACGATGACGGTGACGGTGACAGTAACTGTGACGGTCATGGTCATGGTCATGGTAATGGTACAGGTAAGAAAGATTCTTATTTTCTTGATGAGAAGAACCTCTGTGATTTGCAAAAAATTGTTTAGCCACACCATCAAATGTTCTGCGTTGTTCATCAGTCAGTGACTGCATAGGCTTCCATTTTTCTTACTTTCTGTATCTTGACATGACTTCAACTTTCATTCTTCTGAAGTTGCTGTGCAGGATGGAAAGTTGGAATCCAGTCGGTGGGCGATTTTCCATTGCTACACATCTATCTGTTAAGGGTAGTCTACCTTTAGTTTTAGTGCCAAGTGTCCCTTGAGAATGAGAAGAGTAGAGCTTATTCTATTTAAGGTGACCTTCAGGTGCTAGGTCTTTCATTACTAAAAACGTTGCACAATGCAGTTATACCATAAAGTTATAGGAACACGCAATGTGCAAATTCTATATGCCACCAAGAAAATATCAAACCATAAAGCTTGGGTTTCTGAAGATATCTGAACAGACGAAATCTGTCAAGATTACACCTTATCCTTCAGTCTAATCTGATTATGGCCTTTTGCTAATGCAATTATCACCCATTCAAGATGGCCATTATGGCGAACGTTATGGTGGTTATCTTAGAATTAGAGGTAATAAATGGTGTGGACATGATGCAAACGTTTATGGGAAAGTCCTGTGAATTCTCGTATGTGGTATTCCATGATCATTTTTGTGGAAACTGCAGAGTTGCATTTTTCCTACATTACTTCCAGTATGATAATTACAAATCGTACTCAGGATAACGAAGGAACAAATGAATTTTAATCATTACTAATATTCAGAACCTTTTAAAAAGGGGGGAAATGGAGTCAAGGAAACATTTATGCATATTGTAAATTAAAGAAAACAAAGCTGACTATTCTAACTTCAAACTAATAAACTATTGTTTTCATTTTTGTCAAATCAAAAATATTGAAAACCACGAGTTTTGCTCATTTCATTTTGGCCATTTGTGTTGATCTTATTGATGCCTGATTATGGGTTTGAACTGACTCTCTGTCTATTGTTCTGCTGCTGTTTATTCAACTTTTAGCATTTGTTGGGCTTGAAAACGCAACTTCTCTGTTCTAAAAGTTGTTAATGGTGGTCATCAGGGTTACGTTTATTCAAATACTCTTTCCCTCCTCTTTACTTATGAATGTCTTTCCCAATTACTTCTATTCTTACATTTCTCTGGAGATTTAACCCTTTTTACTTCTTTCTTTCCTTCTGCAATCCGCACTTGGCTTTGTCTTGCGTTTTCCTAATTTATGGATTTGGATCCAGAGCACATAGTTAAGTGGGTGGCATCTATGATAAACTTCAGGGCCAACAAGACCACCTTGAAATAAATTTTTCCTGACCCTCTAATGCTAGATCTTTATTTTCGATCCAGTCCTGAATGCCTTATTCTTTTGTTCCTCTTCTCAACAGGATTTAATGATGTGATCATTGGTCTTGTCTCAGGTCTTCTGTAGATTTTATTTTTTTTGTCACCTCTTCTTTAGGAAATGCTTTCCTTTGTTACATCTACTAAAGCCCTACTTTCTTTTGTCACTTCTTCTGAAGGCCCTAGTTTCCTTTGTCACCCCTTCTCTAAATCTCCAGTTTCCCAAAGGGACTCTCATTGGCAGCATTCTCTTAAGGCTTATGAGAGGATTACCCTCTTCTCAGAAACTGATGTCCTTTACTCACCAAGCCGCCACTTCACATTTGTACTGGTGGAAATCAATAATACTTGTAGTGCATGAGTTTGGTGACTTTCTCTCTGTCAGCTGCCTCGGTATTTTGTTACTGATTTTCTTAGTCTTCTGTGTCTTTCCCTCCCAACTTCCTCCAGGTTTAACTCCCCCTCCTCACCCATCACCCTTCCTTTCCCTATTTCTTGTAGGCCTTAACATTAATAACACTAGTTTACTCAGCTGGTCATGAGACCATTTTTTCTTATAGATATTAATTTAGAGTTCCCTCTTGGATCATTACCAGTTACGTATGATAAAGGTACTTGGTTTTATTATTATTACTGTTCTTTTTAGTTTTTTTTCCTTTATGGCTGATTTTGATTAGACCTGATAGGTAAATATTATTGCCTGTTCATAATATGCAAATCCTTCTAAGAGGTTAATCAAAGTAGCATAGTGATAAATGTTGCCTATTTTTAAGAATACTACCTAAATTTTTCTTATTCCAGAAGTCATATTTTTGAAGCATATGATCTCATCTTTTTCAGGAAATACTCCAGTCCAAAACCAACTCCAAAGCACAATGGCTGAGAGTGAGAATTGGCGTTGTCTCCTAATAGAGGTGCAAGGCTGTTCAAAGATGCAGAGGACTGATATCCATTAAGAATCATAATTTGATTAGAAACATTCTTTTAAAGACAATCACAAAATTGTAAATTCATGTCATTCCTGAAATATGATTTATAAAAAATTAAGCTGCAAATCATTCTGCAAATAAATAGCAAGCAATATACCTCCTTATGATTTCATTCCTATTCTTGGACTTGAAGCGTTTCAGAAGGCATCTCTTTACAGGTTTATTTATATTAGTTTTTTTTTTTTTTTTTTTTTACAAAATTTTATGTAGCTATGTATACATGAGAATATAAAGAAGAGTGTTGATTATTGAAGTCACAGAAGAATTTAGACAATCTTCTTTGTGTATCCAATCCAGACTCAAGGGCTAACCTAAATGAAACCAGTTCAGTAACTAAACAGAAGTGATCTGGAAATTCTGTCAAGATGTTTCCATCAAAACACAAAACAGTGTCTCCTTGTGTAACAGCAATGATAGAACTCAAAATTGAACAAGTAAACAATGCTGCTGAAGTTTATTCCGAGCAATCAGCATAATAATTGTTTTCAGCCACAGTCCATGAAATGCTGCCCATGAAACTCTCAGCCGAAACTTTCAGCCACGATCCATGAAACTCTCATCCGCAGCCCATGAAACTTTCAGCCATGGCCTATGAAACTCTCAACCACGGTCCATGAAACTTTCACCTACAGCTCAGTAGTGGCCTGTGTTGCTGGCACCTATAGCAGTGCCAGATATGTGATCATGGCTAACTTTAAAAAGAATAAAAACTATGGCTAGGTAGCTGCAATTTGGTATGTTTGACGATTGGAGGGTGAATGGTCACTGTCCCAGTTTTCAGCCCTCTAGCCTTAGTAGTTTTTAAGATCTGAGGCTGGACAGAAAAGTGTGGATGGACAGACAAAGCCATCTCAAAAGTTCTCTTCGACAGAAAACTAAAATGAGACCAATGGTATCAATGTATTGTCATAAACTGGGTCCCTGGTGTGGATGGGAATTGGCACACTTTATTATTATAAACTGCCTTTGTACCAAGGGGGGTCCACGATTATGAACAAAAAGGAAAACTACTAGAACTTACCATAGAATCTTCCTGGATTTACGTAAATAATGAAGGTCGCCGATTGTTAATTAGAATTCTTTTACAATCAAAAGGGGTTTATTTACAAAGAATGGGGCAAGTAATTGAGACCAAAAATGTAACAATTTACAGACACATAAACCTCAAATGATAGATAAATAATGCACTAATTTACAGACATGCAATGTAAATATGAGGGGCTACAGATATAACAATCCCCGTTAAAATAAGTAACTTTGATATGCTAAAATGCGTCAATGCACAGGCAGTAATACATCAGAAGTTGGTAAATTCCAGGATAATGGCAATAGTTAATCAAGATGATTTCTGTGTGGGCAATGGATTTTTGCGATCAGGCTGCGACCAGGAATGGTTACGAAATTTGAATGGCAGTCAGTACAGTGTATCCCGGCATAAAGTTGGGAACTGGGCAGATTATCTCGTCTCCTGGAAGAGAATTTTGTACAAACCAGGGGGCTGGTTGCACAATGAAACCTCCTTGTTACTAAACAAAGCCCCTTGAACAATCTTTTATAAATCTTAGTTAGCCCAATTGAACATTTTAACAGGAGGACTTAATTGCAAGTTATGAGAATACTGAACAAACCGCTTTAAAGGATAAATGGGGAAAAACACTTACCCAAAGGGAACGCCTGAGTAGAATGGAAAATGTGAACATCTTGGCGATGCACTAAGAAAGGATTAAATACACGGGAAAAGGAACGGTGGGTACTGGCACAGACTAACTCTCAGACTTTACCTTAGAACGTATACGAGCTTGGGATATATCGTCAGAAACTGTCTGTTGTCCTCATCCAGCACCCAGGGAACATGGGAGAATGGATTTTCAGCCCGGCCAGGACATCTCTCTTTCCATTTCAAAACAACGCGGGCTGTGGTGTTTGTGCAACCAGGTGTCTCTGAAAGAATAGTCTGCTGTCAGTCAGGAATTTAACTGAAAATGGTCTTATAAATTAGAAGATTAAAGTTTAAGATCCTAGCTTCCCCTTTGGTGGCTTGTGCCCCAATACCTATAACCTCTCTAAGCTGAACTTCGAAAACAGTTACCTGAGAAGGGGGAAATCTAGGTGTGTGTGGGTAGCAGGGGGTTGAAGGAGAGGGATCTTTGTGCTAACAGGCCCAGGCATTCCCTGAAGGTTAGAATGGAATGCGTCCTGGGTTCAATAGAAGTGGAAAACATCTTGGTTCTAATTGGCTTGACTATAAGTTAACTGAGATGATGGATTTTTAAGAAATCAATTAGATGGCAATTAACTAGGAGGGAGGAATGGAAATCTTTAACAGGTCCCCCACAAAAAGGCATTCATAACCTTGAAGGTGATAAAGGTCTTGGCTACATTAGATATTCATCCCGACTAGTCAGCTAGTGTTTATGAGGTGTGGTTTGGCACAGCAATAGCTAAAAGGGTTAACTGCTAAGAGGGGTTCTGAGTTGGCTAACTTCATGTCTATAATGGGCCTAACCTAGCTAAGGGTATAGGGGTTTTGCTAACTGTCTCCGACTTGGCAGGAGAACTCTACTCCTTGGCAAATGTTTAGTAAATACCTAATCTAACCTACTATCCTACGACTCTGGCACTGAAAACGAGCTGGCACTGATGAATGGTCACAATGAACTATGATTGGCACAACACTTTATGATTAACACACAAACTGAAACATGAATAACCTGAAGGGTAAATCACAGTATACAGGGTAATGTATCAGTTTGAGTTTGTAGTGGTTTCAAGGAGGTTAGTTAGGAAAAGGGTTAGTGGTACAAGGGCCTCAAAGGGATAGTGGTTCACTACTACGACCAATCCCAGGGCACCTTCTCAATGGTGCCTATTCTGATCCCCTGAACATGGTTCAATTTCTTTAGACCAGAGGGTTGTGGTCAGTAAGGACTGTCAAGGGAGCTTGTGATCACAGTGGTAGGCCTCGAAATGCTGGCATCAACCGCTAAGTAGAATGGGTGGTCGTAGTCTGGGGTTGGTACCACCCGCTTACTGACAAGGATTTCCTTGAGACAGTCATAGGCCTTCTTGCATTCTTGGGTACATCGTAGCTCCTTGTTCCCCTTGAACAAGTTGGTGATGGGTGGCTACTTCTGATAGGTTCGGGATGAACTGCCAAAAATACTGGACCATCCCCAGGAACCGTTGGACATCCTTCTTCATGGTAGGATAGGGCATCTCCCAAATCGCCTGTATGTTTGTGTCCTTTGGCATCAACCCTGCCGCTGCTACGACGTGGCCTAGATAGGTGATCTCTGCCACTGCCAAATTGGCACATCTTCAGGTTGACTACCAGGTTTGCTCTGTGCAGGGCCTCAAAGACTTTGGCCAAGATTCTCAAGTGCTCATCCAGGTGTTGGCATAGACCACTATATCGTCAAGATATACTATGCAACTGGGTATCCCCTGCAATCACCCTAATTCATGGGGCGCTGGAAACAGCTTGGCGTGTTTTTCAGGCCAAAGGGAATGAACCCTTCACTGGTAGTGTCCAAAGGGTGTCGAGAACGCTGTTAGGGTCTAGACTTGGCGGACAGGGGGACCTGCCAATACCCCTTCTCTAGATCAATTTTGCTCAGGTAGGGGGCTTGACCTAGGCTATCCAGGCAGATCTCAATTCGTGGAAGAGAGTAGGGTTCCGGTTTGGTGATGGCGTTTAATTTCCTAAAGTCAATGCACAACCAGTCTCCCCCACCCTCCTTGGGAACCAACACCACTGGGGAGGCGCAGGGACTCTATGACCGCTCAATAAAGCCCAGATCCAGTTGGAGTTAAACCTAGGCCTGTATTCTCTCAGCCTGCTGGGGGTTGACTTTATAGTATCCCTTAGCTATAGGTGGTGTTGATTCCTCCAGGTGGATCGTATGCTCTGCCTTGGATATGCATCCCAGCTTATCCTTTGTCACCTGCAGATACTGGAGGAGGAGCTACGGGTGTCCTGTCGCTGGGTCTTGTCGAGTCCAGGGGTGATGTGGTGGAAATGAGCTAGGATCTCCGAATTCTTCTCTAGAGAAGGGGCCTTGGTCACTGCACCGACCATTGTGCTGGTTGGGGAAGGTTCTCTCATCACCTCAGCTGGAATGGCTCATTCCCGGAAGGGTTTAAGTAGTTTAATATGAAGACATATCGCCCGCTCTTCCCACATTCCACCAAATAGTTGAGGTGGCCCCTCCTGGCCAGAATCTTGTGGTTGCCCGTGAATTGGGTCTTGAGCAGCCGGGAGCCCCCTATGCCAGGTACGAGGACCTAATTGCCCACTTAGAATCTGCGGGTTCTGGCATCCTTATCAGCCCACAGCTTAAAATGGAGGGGGAATGATACCAGGATCGTCTCTAATTATGCAGACCAGCTAGCAGTTGCTGTTCTGTTGATAATTGCAATGGAATTGCATACTTAGGAAGGTCGGTCAATGCTACCTATTTGCCTTAGATACTTACTTGATTCTGGGCAGCAACGGATAATCGCAGGGGGTTCTTACATTGTCAAAAAATCTACAGTATTTTATTAAAACATCTGACTAAATAGAATGATTAAAGCAAATCCATAGACGAATAAATCAAGGGAAATACTGTGGCTTAGGGCCTTCTTCATGTGAGGGAAGATTACGTAAACTCATGGATTTTCTTAATTAATTATATTTATATAATAAACATAGATCAGAAGATTGACGAATTACTGGGCAACTATTAATAAGGGCTCACTACATGAATGAATCCTATACAGGAGAAATATCCTACGCCGATGATGTGTTCATAACAGGAACATCACAGAGGGGTACATTAAGGGATGCCATAAGGCCACTGCACATGGGATAGAGCCAAGAGTGGTTCCACAGCCGAGGCCTATCTGCAATATATGCAAGATGGTTACTTGCAAGAAAAATAAGATGTACAAAGAGAACTGAGGGAATGCACAGATGGTGCCAAATAACACAATTCAACACTAAATGCATAATTACATTAACACTCGATGCTCCAACACAAATTGCTGAAGGTGATTGCACAATGGAGATAGAAAATAAATCAGACAGAAATAACAGGATTGTGACTGACTGAGAACCCTTATTCCTGTACATTATAGCGTTCAAAAAGTACCTGCATTCAGAATAAGTTAAGTAAGAGAAATCGACATATGAATACCGAGTTGTAAACATATACGACTATTTCTATTGTTCATATTTGCTTTACCATGCACTGACGGTCATCTAGAAAAAATGGTTGGCATAAATAAATTTTAAAGGGAAAGAAACAACCAATACAATGAAATGTCATGCGTGAATTAATACAAAGATTCATTGATGCTGGACTAACAAGAACCTTATCTATTCTGCAGAAAAATACCTTCAATGATAATAATAATAATAATAATAAAGTGTTCAGATAATCACAATGAGCTTGAATCCCGCTAATGTAACCAGGAAAAATTGCTCAAGAAAAAGGTCTCCATGACTAAATAAAATGAGCTTCGATAACACCAGGTGTTCCCTCAGAGAGGACAGCTATCGAATATATGAGCAAAGACCTTTGAATGGCCGCAAATGCCTAAGCGCTAGGGAACACAGCCTAAATGCCATTAAATCACATAAAAGTCAAATCATTTGATTGCAATTTACAAAAACGGGACAGCTAATTATTGGCGTGTGGAATTCATGCGTCAATTTCCCAAAATGTATTTACTACAAATCCTCCATTTGATGGTTTATCAAGAAGCCTACTGCTAAAATATCCACCTAGGAATTCAAGAAAGGCAAATTATGCAGTAACTTGGATATTTTGTACTAGCGTTTATAGAAGATGACGCTTATATTAACACTGATTTTTTACTTACCGCTGAGGCAAAATTAAATTGATATTTTGTGCGTCACTACTTAATGAATGTTCAATTCCAACCTACCAATCACACAGTGAGTTATTGTTCTAAATTGCTATGCTTCCGCAGGAAAATACAGAACGAAAAAAAGAGTGGTGGCCTTCACAATAAATACGACCAGTTTGTGACATAAAATGTTTATTGGTACGTGTATGTATGTGTGTATGTATGTATATATATATATATATATATATATATATATATATATATATATATATATATATATATATATATATATATATATATATATATATATATATATATATATATATATATATATATATATATATATATATATATATATATATATATATATATATATATATATATATATATATATATATATATATATATATATATATATATATATATATATATATATATATATATATATATATATATATATATATATATATATATATATATATATATATATATATATATATATATATATATATATATATATATATATATATATATATATATATATATATATATATGACATTTTATCACATCACCGTGATTCATATACAATCAGAAAGCTACAAACGTCCTTTAATATCCAATTCACTCTACCTCGGAAGTAATATATTTTCATATATGTTACCAAGGGGAATTTTAGTTGATAATAAGTCCACCGTCCCGTGCGGTCGAACCAGCGACGGACGAGGAATCAGGACTACAGTGACACACTAACCAGTCGGCCACAAGAGAGGGTATAAGTGAATACCATCTCCCATCAACCCACCCGTCGAACTCAGGTGTTTTGCGTTTGGAGACGATATCCACCCACCTCTGCCATGTTGACCGTGTAGTGCGTTTGTCGCACGAGCCATATTATGACTATTTATCACATCACCGTGATTCATATACAATCAGAAAGCTACAAACGTTCTTTAATATCCAATTCACTCTACCTCGAAGTAATATATTTTCATATATGTTACCGAAGGGAATTTTTAGTTGATAATAAGTCCACCGTCCCGTGGGGTCAGAACCAGCGACGGACGAGGAATCAGGACTACAGTGACACACACTAACCAGTCGGCCACAAGAGAGGGTATAAGTGAATACCATCTCCCATCAACCCACCCGTCGAACTCAGGTGTTTTGCGTTTGGAGACGATATCCACCCACCTCTGCCATGTTGACCGTGTAGTGCGTTTTGCCGCAAGTAGCCATATTATGACTATTTATCACATCACCGTGATTCATATATAATCAGAAAGCTACAAACGTCCTTTAATATCCAATTCACTCTACCTCGGAAGTAATATATTTTCATATATGTTACCGTAGGGGAATTTTTAGTTGATAATAAGTCCACCGTCCCGTGGGGTCAAACCAGCGACGGACGAGGAATCAGGACTACAGTGACACACTAACCAGTCGGCCACAAGAGAGGGTATAAGTGAATACCATCTCCCATCAACCCACCCGTGGAACTCAGGTGTTTTGCGTTTGGAGACGATATCCACCCACCTCTGCCATGTTGACCGTGTAGTGCGTTTGTCGCACGTAGCCATATTATGACTATTTATCACATCACCGTGATTCATATACAATCAGAAAGCTACAAACGTCCTTAATATCCAATTCACTCTACCTCGGAAGTAATATATTTTCATATATGTTACCGAAGGGAATTTTTTAGTTGATAATAAGTCCACCGTCCCGTGCGGTCGAACCAGCGACGGACGAGGAATCAGGACTACAGTGACACACTAACCAGTCGGCCACAAGAGAGGGTATAAGTGAATACCATCTCCCATCAACCCACCCGTGGAACTCAGGTGTTTTGCGTTTGGAGACGATATCCACCCACCTCTGCCATGTTGACCCGTGTAGTGCGTTTGTCGCACGTAGCCATATTATGACTATTTATCACATCACCGTGATTCATATACAATCAGAAAGCTACAAACGTCCTTTAATATCCAATTCACTCTACCTCGGAAGTAATATATTTTCATATATGTTACCGAAGGGAATTTTTAGTTGCCGCTGCACTTGATTTCACCAGGGGAACAATTGTGCCTGATTTGTGAATGCCAGGCAACACTTGCAGGGCAGAAGGGCTACAAAACCAGAGGAGGCCATATCGTCGTCAGTCGAGAGTGATTTCTCGCCTTCACCGAAGAACCGGAAGCTCCCTCTGAGTCCAACCGGAAGAGCCAAGCCGCCATTCATCTACATCTTCCTCGCTCCAAGGATGGAAATTTCGAGCATTTGACTGGTCTTCGCGACCCTGCTAGCTTCTGCCAGCGTCTGCCAGGTAGTATTTTTTGTCTGTCTGACTGTTAGTTTTAGTAAAGAACTCCTCTTTTTCTCATATACCGTCCAGTTCTGTATCCAGAAAAATCGAATAAGAGTTGATTTTAAAGTGTGTAAATTTAAAAGATGTTTACATTTGGTTTATAACGGGTTAAAAAATTAAGCGTTTGTGAAACAATCTTAAGCTTAAAATTAAAATGTTGAAGGTCCCGACAGACAGAGAGAGAGAGAGAGAGAGAGAGAGAGAGAGAGAGAGAGAGAGAGAGAGAGAGAGAGAGAGAGAGAGAGAGAGAGAGAGAGAGAGAGAATCACGATCACTTGATGAATTCAGTCTTCCTGCTGCCCCTAAGTATGGTTGTGATTTATATTCATTATTCCTTCTCTAATTTTGTTCAGATTCAAAACTTTTTACCAGACGCTTCCTATTTACTTCTAATCCATCTATAAATGTTCAATTCTTGATAAGAATTCAGTTTTGAAACCATGATAACAACAAGTGCACATGTGATTACATAAGGTGATTTCTAATTCGGCAATTACTCTCTCATTGTGCACTTATGCAATTTATCATACAGTTACTCTTTACTCTCTATCTGTGACGGGCAAGAACAGAAATTAAACATGTATTAACACCACGAACCTTTTTCTACAAGAATTCATCTTGTAAATAATAAGGTCTCCTGACAAAACTGGCTGTCATTATAGCTCCTCCTCCGTGGGGGGCAATGCTAGGAACTGATGCTAAAATAGAACACTCTCGAGGTTTTGGTAGTTCTACTAAATTTTCAATTGTGTTGGATTCCAGGTACATATTTTTTTCATTTGCAACCCCTATTTGTCTTTTTAATGAGCCTTCTTTGTAAATTTATTTTTATATTTCTTTAGTCTACTAAGTAAAGGACGACAGTCAAAAGGCCTCGCAGCACTCGATTGCTTCTCTTTCGTTCATGGATTTTTTCTTTATTTATATACATTCATGACGTTCCATATTTTCATGATTCAGTTATACCTACGAACACACACACACACACACACACACACACACACACACACACACACACATATATATATATATATATATATATATATATATATATATATATATATATATATATATATATATATATATATATATATATATATATATATATATATATATAATCATGAAGTAACAAATGTCGCTTAATATCGAAATTCACGCTACCTCAGTATATCTCCGTTGGAGAATTGTCGCCGAAGGGGGAATTTATATAAGTGATAAATGGTGGAATCATTGGGGACACGAACCCGCGACGAAAGCCTATTCAGCGACTCCAGTTGACGTAAACCATTGAGCCATCAAGAGAGGTTTACGTCAACTGGAGTCGCTGAATAGGCTTTCGTCGCGGGTTCGTGTCCCCACGATTCCATTCATTTATCACTTATATAAATTCCTTCGGCGACAATTCTCCAACGGAGATATACCGAGGTAGCGTGAATTTCGATATTTAAGCGACATTTGTAGCTTCATGATTGTATAAAAATCACGGTGTGATAAAATTTCATATATATATATATATGTGAATAATATATGTGTGTGTATATATATATATATATATATATATATATATATATATATATATATATATATATATATATATACATATACATACATACATACATACGTCATAGTCACGATGAAAATGAGCAGTTTAAAATCATGTTTGTGACGTCTGTATTTTACAACCTGGTATTGTTTCTGAGTGATCCAGAAGTGTTTCAAAGACACCACAGTTTAGAACTGACATAAACTCAAAGACGTTTTCAGTGGCATTCCTGCCTGGCCATATAACGTTCTTCCTTTTCGCTTCCTCTCGTGTGGTCCATTAAATGCGGAATGTTTATGGGAAAGTACAAAAAAAGACAGCCACTTCGAGTTAACAAATTAGAAGGCTTATCTATTGCTAAGGAATATAGAAGAGCATTTTCCGAAGATATGTCCGAGATGGGAAGAGCACAGAAACACACGAGGGACTATTTGAATCCAGAAAGCAGCATTCTTTAGAATATTCAAAGGCAACAAATATGAGATGTTGTTGGACTGTCTGAGGAAGACTTTAGCCCACAGTCAAAATTTCCTTTCAAAACTTTGTCTGTGATATATATATATATATATATATATATATATATATATATATATATATATATATATATATATATATATATATATTATATATATAAATATTTACATATATTTAAATTTAAGCGTGTCCAGCAGTATACATTCGCATTTATTTGTATTTATAGACTTAGATTCAGTAATGCCCTCACAGCTAACATATTTCACTTCAAAGTCAGGTTTGAACTTATTAGCATTTAGTGGAAATATGCATTTGAACCAATCACCCACTGGACTAATCAACTACAGGACTAGTAATACAAAACCCACCGGGGAGTGGTATTATTGGTTACCCGTTGTGCTGCCGTCCATAGTGACTAGTATTGAAGAGGACCTTCGTGCAAACGGTCGAAAGCTCCATTTTTATTCATTTTTGTATTTTGATCAAAACAGACTTGCTCTAATACATAACTGTGGCTTTTTACCTAACAACACTGAGACATGATAATTGTGAGAGCCTTTGCAAAAGCTACATCAGCTCTTTCCTCTCACCTTCGGATGTTGGGAGTTTGTTGTCAAAAATAATCAACTTTCCCCAAGGTTCAATATTCTGGAATCAACCCACATTCTTCCAGTTGACACATTAATTGATAATGATTGGATTTAGGTAATGACCTCAATTCAAGTTATTTTCAGTCACTCATTCCTAAATTTTAATTCCATGAAATATGACAAAGACTGAAAGTAGTTCACTTTGATATTGTTGAACTTTTCATTTGAAACTGATGTCGAAATTGAGTGGTGCCATATGGCAGGTCCTTCTTTGTCCCATATTGACATGGCTTTGTGTAGTGCTAACATTCTAAATACTTTACTTGATGTAATGAAACAGTTAAAGGAGAACTGCTGCTGTTACACAATATCATTCTCAGGATGTTCAACAAATGCCCCGTGTGGTAATTATGGAGGTACTTGTGTGCCCTCCGGTGCTTGTAGCGGAATTACCGTTGAAGCTTGCGGCTCTGCAGTGTGCACCTGCTGTGTTCCTGGTGAGTGACTTTCCTTAACCAATGCTTCAAGCAGGTGCGTCATTTAGGGGGCGCTGGGGGGTGGGGCAACTGGCCCCCCCAATAGACTCAAGTTGCACCCCAAGTCTCAACTTGCCCCCCCTCACCACACCAAGACACAAGAATTAACAGCAGCTGGTTTTCCATTATTCCTACTGAAATTCAAATGTGACATCACATTAAGTTATATGTGTCTAGATATCTGTCTATCTATTTTATGTGCTTCAAAATTCACATAAAATAGCTCAAAATAAAAAAAAACCAGGTGATTAGGGTCGCTTCGCTTGCCAATCCGCTTTTGTCCTCGCCCCCCCCACCCATCAAAAATCTGAAATAATGCCCCAGGCATCAAGTCATGACCCGTTTGAAAATTCTTTCTAGTTGAAGAATCACTGATAACCTTGCTGATCCAAAAATATGTTTTCTAAGCCTTCATTGAGCAAAAACTCCATCAACACAACAAAGACTTTCTCTTAACTGGAGAGTTGCAGCTTTGCTTCTTATTTAACCATTTTTAGTACAATTGTAAATGGATGTTTGAAGCAGATTAAAATACTATATGTAATGTGTAAGTTCTGCCTTTTGCTTAGAAAAACTGAATTTTTTTTCTCAAAACAGAAACACACACAAACACATATACATACATACATACATACATACATACATACATACATACATACATACATACATACACACACACACACACACACATATATATATATATATATATATATATATATATATATATATATATATATATGTGTGTGTGTGTGTGTGTGTGTGTGTGTATGTGTGTATGTATTTATGCACTCTGAATACTTTTTGTTTCCTTTTGTGCAAGCCTGTATCATCTTATATCTCTTCATCTTTTCAGATGATGGTAATTGTGTCAGTTACCTGAATGCGAGGGTAACGGAGGGATGTGCATTCACCTTACAGAATCAAGCAACTGCACAGGTGTTCTCGACTCAGCCAGCTGCCTTGGAACCAGCTGTACCTGTTGCGCGGAAGGTTAGTAAATTTTCAATGGTAAGATTAGATCTAAAATTCTATTGTGGAATATTTTCCATTGACTACTTTCAATGCAAATTTTTAAATGGTTAAGAAAAAGCCACTGTATTCAACCAAATGTAAATGAGGCAATACAGAACAGGAGCTTTTGACCTTCTCTAAGGTCCTCCTCAGTTGAAGAGGACCTTAGAGAAGGTCGAAAGGTCCTGTTCTCTATTGCCTCACTTAAATTTAGTCGAACACAGTGGCTTTTTTCTATCCTTTGAAGACCAACGCGAAGAATGTGTTTTCAATGCTGGATTTCACACGCAAATTTCTAACTCGCTTCGGGATCGAGCCCAGGACTCAAATAAAAGTCATGGATGCAGTTTCAAGTGAAATGTCATTTTTCACTGATGGGTCTGGAAGTTGGGTAAAACCTGTCGGTATGCAGATGGTAACCTGTTCAAGTAATGGCCCAGGTACAGAGGTACTTAGATTCCAACTTCTTTCAAGGCTTCTTTCTGCGGGTCAGTTGGTAGCCCGCTTGCCTTTCATTTGAGAATCCTAAGTTCGTTCCCAAAGTGAGCTTGAAATTTGTAGCTATTGCACAAGTGAGTGTGAGTTGATTATTTCCACCTTCAATATAGTTACGGGAGGTGGGGATAGTACCCTGTCTTTTGTGCGGACTTAGCCTAGGAAGTGGTGTGTGTCTCCTTTTTCAAGTCACCCATTCCAAGCAGAAGTAACATGTGTCCCCTAGCAAAATGGGCCCCCCCTTATTCAACTCAATCTGTACGACATCCGTTTTCCTCCATCCCTACCCTTAGTAACCTATGCCTCTCCAGTATTTCTACTTGTCAGGTCCTTAGGAATCTCGCATCTTTAAAGAGCAGCAAGTCTTCTGGCCTAACCTGTTTTCCAGCTAATTCCTCTCAAAACATAACTCCCCTGAAGAGATAGGTCTGAGGATTCTGTTAAGGGTACCAGTCTTAACTTTCTTCCTTCTGCTCCCTCTCCTATTTTCTTCTGTCCTGGGCTACAAAATGGTGTTAGATTGCTCATTATACTAGTCTTCCTCTATATATATATATATATATATATATATATATATATATATATATATATATATATATATATATATATATATATATATATATATATATATATATATATATATATATATATATATATATATATATATATATATATATATATATATATATATTTATATTAATATTTATATATATTTCCAGATCAAGTTATGAGCTAGTCATCAGTATTTTGTACTGTAGGATATAAACTCTTCATTCTGTAAAGTAAAAGCTTGAAGTTAATTATTCACTTGATAACTTTGCAACAACATTGACGAGCGCTGCTCTTCCTTCAACGACCAAAGGTTGCCCCACAACGTATGAATGCATAGCTGCTGGAGGCTCCTGCTTCCGAAACGACGGTCCCCATGTGTGCGGAGGAGGGGTCCTCAACTTGTGCGGCAATCCTCTCTGTAGCTGTTGCGTGACTCCTCCTCAGTGCCCCAGTGACGGTGCCGATGACGGTGACGGTGACAGTGACGGTGACGGTGATAGTGACTGTGACGGTCATGGTCATGGTCATGGTCATGGTAATGGTACAGGTAAGAAAGATTCTTATTTTTTTGATGAGAAGAACCTCTGTGATTTGCAAAAAATTTTTTAGCCACACCATCAAATGTTCTGCGTTGTTCATCAGTCAGTGACTGCATAGGCTTCTATTTTTCTTACTTTCTTTATCTTGACATGACTTCAAATTTCATTCTTCTGAAGTTGCTGTGCAGGATGGAAAGTTAGAATCCAGTCGGTGGGCGTTTTTCCATTGCTAGACATCTATCTGTTAAGGGTAGTCTACCTTTAGTTTTAGTGCCAAGTGTCCCTTGAGAATGAGAAGAGTAGAGCTTATTCTATTTAAGGTGACCTTCAGGTGCTAGGTCTTTCATTACTAGAAACGTTGCACAATGCAGTTATACCATAAAGTTATAGGAACACGCAATGTGCAAATTCTATATGCCACCAGAAAGAAAATATCTGAACAGACGAAATCTGTCAAGATTACACCTTATCCTTCAGTCTAATCTGATTATGGCCTTTTGCTAATGCAATTATGACCCATGCAAGATGGCCATCATGGCGAACGTTATGGTGGTTATCTTAGACTTAGAGGCAATAAATGGTGTGGACATGATGCAAACGTATATGGGAATTTCCTGTGAATTCTCGTATGTGGTATTACATGATCATTTTTGTGGAAACTGCATTGTTGCATTTCCCCTTCATTACTTCCAGTATGATAATTACAAATCATACTCAGGATAACGAAGGAACAAATGAATTTTAATCATTACTAATATTGAGAACCCTTTAAAAAAGGGAAAATGGAGTCTAGGAAACATTTATGCATATTGTAAATTTAAGAAAACAAAGCTGACTATTCTAACTTCAAGCTAATACACTATTTTTTTCATTTTTGTCAAAGCAAAAATATTGAAAACCACGAGTTTTGCTCATTCCATTTTGGCCATTTGTGTTGATCTTATTGATGCCTGATTATGGGTTTGAACTGACTCTCTGTCTATTGTTCTGCTGCTGTTTATTCAACTTTCAGTATTTGTTGAGCTTGAAAGCGCAACTTCTCTGTTCTAATCATTGTTAATGGTGGTCATCAGGGTTATGTTTATTCAAATACTCTTTCCCTCCTCTTAATTTATGAATGTCTTTCCCAATTACTTCTATTGTTACATTTCTCTGGAGATTTAACCCTTTTTACTTCTTCCCTTCTTCTGCAATCCGCACTTGGCTTTGTCTTGCGTTTTCCTAATTTATGGATTTGGATCCAGAACAAATAGTTAAGTGGGTGGCATTTATGGTAAACTTCAGGGCCTACAAGACCACCTTGAAATAAATTTTTCCTGACCCTCTAAAGCTAGATCTTTATTTTCAATCCAGTCATGAATGCCTTATGCTTTTGTTCCTCTTCTCAACAGGATTTAATGATGTGATTATTGGTCTTATCTCAGGTCTTCCGTAGATTTTATTTTCTTTTGTCACCTCTTCTTTAGGATATGCTTTCCATTGTTACATCTACTAAATCCCCTACTTTCTTTTGTCACTTCTTCTGAAGGCCCTAGTTTCCATTGTCACCCCTTCTCTAAATTTCCAGTTTCAAAACAGGGCTTTCATTGGCAGCATTCTCTTGAGACTCATGAGAGGATCACCCTCTTCTCAGAAATTGATGTCCTTTACTCAGCAAGCCGCCACTTCACATTTGTACTCGGTGGAAATCAATAATACTTGTAGTGCATGAGTTTGGCGACTTTCTCCGTGTCAGCAGCCTCGGTATTTTGTTACTACTTCTGATTTTCCCCACCCTTAGTCTTCTGTCTTTCCCTCCCAACTTCCTCCAGGTTTAACTCCCCCTCCTCACCCATCACCCTTCCTTTCCCTATTTCTTGTAGGCCTTAACATTAATAACACTAGTTTACTCAGCTGGTCATGAGACCATTTTTTCTTATAGACATTCATTTAGGATTCCCTCTTGGATCATTACCAATTATGTATGACGTAGGTACTTGGTTTTATTATTATTACTGTTCTTTTTAGTTTCTCCTTTCCCTTTATGACTGATTTTGAATAGGCCTGATAGGTAAATATTATTGCCTGTTCATAATATGCAAATCCTTCTAAGAGGTTAATCGAAGTAGCATAGTGATAAATGTTGCGTATTTTTAAGAACACTACCTAAATTTTTCATGTTCCAGAAGTCATATTTTTGAAGCATATGATCTCATCTTTTTCAGGAAATACTCCACGACCTCCAAAACCAACTCCAAAGCACAATGGTTAAGAGTGAGAATTGACGTTGTCTCCTAATACAGGTGCAAGGATGTTCGGAGATGCAAATGACTGAGATCCACTAAGAATCATAATTTGATTGGAAACATTCTTTTCAAGATAATCACAAAATTGTAAATTCATGTCATTCCTGAAATATGATTTATGAAAAATTAAGCTGCAAATCATTCTGCAAATAAATATCAAGCAATATACCTCCTTATGATTTCATTCCTATTCTTGCACTTGAAGCGTTTCAGAAGGCATATCTTTACTGGTTTGTTTATACCAGTTTTTTTTTTTTTTTTTTTTTTTTTTTTTTTTTAATTTGATGTAGCTATGTATACATGAGAGTATAAAGAAGACTTGATTATTGAAGTCACAGAAGAATTTAGACAATCTTCTTTGTGTATCCAATCCAGACTCAAGGGCTAACCTAAATGAAACCAGTCCAGTGACAAAACAGAAGTGATCTGGAAATTCTGTCAAGATTTTTCCATCAAAACACAAAACAGTTTCCCCTTGTGTAACAGCAGTGATAGAACTCAAAACTGAACAAGTAAACAATCTGCTGAAGTTTATTACGAGCAACCAAGTTTTCTTTACAGCATATAATGATGTACGAAACTCTCAGCCACAGTCCATGAAACTCTCAGCTACTGCCCATGAAACTCTATCTATAGCGCACGAAACTTTCAGCCACGATCCATGAAACTCTCATCCGCAGCCCATGAAACCTTCAGCCAAGGCCTATGAAACTCTCAACCACGGTCCATGAAAGTTTCACCTACAGCTTGGTAGTGGCCTGCGTTGCTGGCACCTATAGCAGTGCCAGATGTATGATCAGGGCTAACTTTAAATAAAATAAAAACTAAGGCTAGAGGGCTGCAATTTGGTATGTTTGATGATTTGAGGGTGAATGGTCAATGTACCAATTTTCAGCCCTCTAGCCTCAGTAGTTTTTAAGATCTGAGGCCAGACAGAAAAAGTGTGGATGGACAGACAAAGCCATCTCAAAAGTTCTCTTCGACAGAAAACTAAAATGGGACCAATGGTACCAATGTATTGTCATAAACTGGGTCCTTGGTGTGGATGGGAATTGGCACACTTTATTATTATAGACTGTGTTCGTACCAAGTGGGGTCCACAATTGTGAACAAAAAGGAAAACAACTGGAACTTACCATACAATCTTCCTGGATATACACAAATAATGAAGGTCGCCAATTTTGAATTAGAATTCTTTTATAATCAAAAGGGGTTTATTTACAGAGAATGG
>NC_089793.1:61915213-61967713 GCF_040412425.1 Macrobrachium rosenbergii
TAATGCCCGAACTCCAGTGTGAACACCGCACCCTCTTGAAAAATTTGAAATAGTATTCCGTCACCCACCTGTCATTACTTTCCAAACGACTCGGGGAGAAGACGACACTCATTAACGACAAAACCGATTTTAACCCTCTATGACTCGTACAGTGAACGAAGAAAACGCAGTAAAGACCACACTTGTAAGAATTATCGGGCTGTATCTGCCTTACGGACTAGCGAAGGGTAAAACCGAATGCGCATCAAGAAAGATGATGAAGCTACCCGAATAAATTTGCGGGTTTATACCGTAACTGTCGTGTTAGATTGTATCCCTAGGTGAACAGTCTATATAAAACACACCCAATGTCCGAGAAGATCAATACTAGAAGTTGAAGGTAGAGTATTAGATATAAAAACTAGAAGTTTGATTCTATTCGCAGGTATTTTAAACGCACCAACTTCATTCGAAACGAACACAACTAAATATTTAATAAGACTCCCTAGCGAACCCAGTAAAACTGTCTCGATTTCTTCCGTATCCATCACACCTAGCCCCTAACATCGCACTGAATGACTCTTTCTGAATCAATGGTTAAAATACCTTTCGCGTCACCGAACAGTAAAATCATGCAAGGGTGTGGTGCGACTGTGCCCAGCTTTATGGATATTCTCAAACTGGCCGAAATCTCAACGGGCATGGAATCTTCCACCTCTTCTGTAGCAAAGCTGAAACTATAGATGACTCTCCCCATTTTTAAAACTATTATAAGTTATGAGGTTATCATGTCCCCCTCCTATCGACTTTTGAGTCTCGTAATACAATTGCGTGATATCATTAGGAAAATTACATTTGATGTGATACACCGTATTCCCATTAACTGCGATGTGCACATTATTCAAGTCATAAGCTCCGAAATGTAAACTATTGGCTGCGTAATTCCCCAAAAATGTTTGCATGCTTATCATGGCCAGTGTAATCTTTTCAGGTATACAGGTATTGAAAGGTTGATCTATTAAAATGGAATCCTCGTTCTGCCCTATAACATACGTTTTATATAAAGTCTTATCAAATATATATTGTATCGGGTTAACTGCTAGAGCGGTGTTTAAAGCGGACATGGCGTTATAATGAGGGTAACCGATCAATCCACAACTTGGCCTTTTCTATATTTAGATCATTTAAGTGTCCATCTGTGTGTGCACCCATCACCCCAGTTGTTATTCGCCATTTCGAGTCTTATTCTCAAATCCACGGAATCTAGCAAATACATGTCTATACTCGCCAGATCTATAAGGAGTGGAAAGTACGTGTGAATTCCCCCTGCCTTAATGGAGCTCAACTTCCGAGATTCCCACCTACTCAGCTGTCCGAAAGAAGCAGCGGAATAGGTCTGCGTAACATCATGCATAACGTTAAAGTCATCGTGGAAAAACCCGCTTATACCAACAGTCAGTAGTGCGCTGGTTTTAACGCTCTTGAGCATTTTATGTATGATTGATAGTTAAAAACAGGACACGATTCACCAACTTTTCATTCAAGAAAACAGAAACGGATTTAAAAGCGTATTACTTATACCATTAACCAGTGCAACATGTACTCGTCTGCTAGCCGCACACCGGCCCTGGCCACTGTAATGTATAATTCCAAAGCTATACTCGATAAATCCAAGAAGGAACCGGTAATGCCATTAATACGAAACTCGATATAACTGTCTGTCTGGATTCGATTTACTGAATTGTTACTCGGTGTGAAATCCAACCTTTCCTTCGAATTAATCGAGCTTTCTATAATCCTATGTCTGTTCACATTCGGGAACAATTCTGAGATACCCGCAATATAGGAGGAGACAGGAACCTTGTTTCCCGGCCCAGGCACGTTAGGAACAATACCCGCCATTCCTGAAAAAAAAAATGCAAGAGGAGAGAGAATGTGTGCATGCACGCCAACGGGCAAAAGGTTAATGAATTAAAGAAGACCATACACATCCTTGTTATATTTACTTCTCGATTTAACCCTTCGATTCGTCATTCTCTTCTTCTTCTTCTTCTTATTCCCTCTCCTCACGGCTGAGCTAGCGAGTGTACGACGTACTCCACCCCCCAACTTTTTCCTGGCGACCCTCCCACTTCCATTTAAAATTCGTCGGCCCGTGCTTTTGAGAGCTGTCACTCCATGTCTTTTTAAAGATTCCCGCAAAGGCAACTGATCATCCACTACATTGGAAAGCACCGACCTGCCAAACTCTTTAACAGAAGGTTTAGCAACATTCAACAAAAAAAGGGAGTACCCTACGTGCAATGCCGGCAATTGCCGAAAATACACCCCTGCCTCTCCTATGGCTCGGATAGAAAACTGAAATGTCTTCTAAACCCCCTCCCTTCCTTAAAGGTTCGGACAGGAATAATGTTTTAAATTCCACCTCAGAGGGTGGAGCGAAGACAACCCTCATACCTGTTAACTAAAAAAAACTTTCAATCTCCTCCCCTGTTTTTGTTAGGCAGAGCGCACGTTTGAAAGTTCCTAATTATGCGAGGTTGCGAAAGTAAATAATGAAAAACACTGAAATGAATGTGTTTTTATACGTACCTCTCTATCTGGGTCTTATATGAAGCACGCAGGTGACACTCGAACCGTTGTTGAAATGGATACGCCTCCCATTCTGGTCCGTGATAATGATCGAAATCTGTTCCAGGATGTTCGTGTTCAATGCTTTGTATACCGTATTGTGTATCCCCTTCCCTTTACCACTCTCTAATGTGAAACAATCCAATATATTTACTAGTTCACCTCCAAAAAACAGTTGGTTGAACGATATCTGTGTACACGTACATATAATCTACACCACAATCATCGGGTAAGGAATCGTCAGAGAGGTGCACATTCAATGCCTCGAGGCTGTAAACTTCGTACGCTGAATTTGACAGTCACACTTCTAATATCCCCCGCCTTAATGTTCCTCCTTCTAACGTGAGGAATGACAACACTCCTGCTGTCTTCATCCCAACTGAATATATCATTGCTGTTGAAAATGTTTTTGTATTCAGTGTCAAAATAGACTTTTAAATGTTCAAAAACATCTTTGTTAAGCGTCCTCACCAACCTTTTCATATCCCCCGCTAACATAGCTGTCGTTGCTCTATAGCTATAGGCATGCTTATCATTTTTACCACGATCAGTAACAAAATAGATGGTGAATTCTTCATCTCTCGATAATACAGCATAATAAACGCCTGAAAACATGATCGTAGCAAGACCTACTTCATATTCGCTACCATTCGGCAGGAATATAGGAGTGGGTAACCTATTCACAAACCCTGATGGGAGTTATTTTCATACTTGTCCAGGCTGCCGAGACTGCTCGCATATATAATGTGTTCGCTTGCCATACTGATAATGTACTGCACACAATTTCCTTCATCTAGGTCTTATATGAAGGGTGCATGACACAGTTTTACCTGTAATAAACTTCATGTCTTCCCCCTTCTGATTCGTTACAGCGATCTCGATGTAATCCACCGCATTCACGGTTATAGGTTTATAAACGGCATTATGTACACCTCTACTTGGTGCATATTCCAGCGTGAAACAATCCAGGATGTTTACAGTTTTATCACCCAGCGATGAAGGTTGAATAATATGGAATATAAGTACACACAGTCAATACTATGATCGTCGAGATATGAAATTCTGGAGAGATGATTTCTCATTGCCCTGAACCATAAATCGCGTATGTCAATTCTGTGTTAAACCCTAATACTCGTGCTGCTCTAACACTAAACTTTACAGTAGTGGAAACAATTCCTTCTACTTTCGCCACCTCGGCATTCACGTATGTGAGACTCATACACTTCAAATCATCGCTCCATGAAAATAATCCTTCCCTTCGCATAACACCTCGAATGTATGCACCGTAAAATGTTTCCAACTGTTCTGTAACGTCCGTATTGAGTGCTCTGGTCAATCTATTCATATCTCCGCTAATAATCCGACGGCAGGAACATACGTGAAACCATACGAGTGAGGTGCAAACCCTGATTTAAGGTTGCTTTTAAATGAATTGTGAAATCTCTATCTTCAGGTGTGACAGCGTAGTATTTATTTGGGAGTGTAACCCCTATAACACCCATTTCATATTCCACCTCTTTTGATAGAGTTATGGGAGTGGACAATTTGTTTGTAAATTTACAGGGCTGGTTTTCAGGAAATAAATCCAGACACAACCCGCTATTCACATATACAATGTAATCGCTACACATGTTGAATGTTCAATGCTGGTAATACACACGATTGCATACATATATATACCTCACAACATGGAATGGATGAATAAAAAATTATGTATAAAATAAAAAAAACTTTTATTATACAAATTATTTGGAACATACATACATACATACATACATACATACAGACATACACATATTAAAATACACATATTAAATTACACTTTGGTAATCATCTTTACATTGGTGTGTCACACAGCTTGCCACGTTGAACGCCAAAGTTTAATTTCTCTGCGTTCACAATTTCCAGACGTTTTAGTTTGGAAGAGACTTCCATGTTTTGTTCAACCCCCAAACAATTTCGCCACGTCCATTATTTCCAAATGTTTCAATTTGGATGATGCGTCTTTCAACTTCACATCGTCCGCACACCTCTCCTCAAGGTGTGATAAAACAATTTCCGTGATAGCTATGCAAGTGACTTTTCCGTGTCGTTTCATCTCTCACCAAAGAGAGACAATCGCAGGCAGGTAATGGTTTAACCAATCACAGTTCACACGACCACTTAGTCCTATCCCCCATACCAAATAGAATATATTTCACATCTTCACGCGACACTTTCATTAACTGCAATTTCAAACTCTTCAATGATGCGTAGAAGTGATTGTATCTCATTTCTCTCGTGTCGTTTTGCAACCTTTCTGCATGGTCTTCATCCTTGGAATACATTATACTCGTTTCGGCGAATTCGTTTCTCTTCCACAGAAGCGCCAATTCCATATTGGGTTAACAACATAGCAATGACGGGTAGGTCGGGTTCTTCCGCATCGAGTGTATTCTCCCCCCCGGGCACTCTCAAAATGGCGGTACCTTCTATCCCACGGTGGCGAAATGCAGCGTAACTCATCCCAGCTCTGTTGTAATGGAGACCTGCAACGTCGGCGTAGGGGTAAACTCACAATGTCTTGAGCAACGCCGTGAATTCCGGCACGTTACACAGTTAGTAGCTATAACCAGGCAACACTCCTTCTTCTTGAACTTGGTCTCGGATAATCTCCCGAAAACCAACTTGCAAGGAGACGATGCCATCTCTGAACTGTGATAATTGGAAGGGTGTACACGTTGACGCTACACGAGCTGGAATACTAATGCCTCCACAAACTCCTTCAATTTTCCACACCCCCTTCGTCTTCCCCTCTGTGATTCATCACACTAGGCTCCCGCCCCACCCTCTTGATTGAACAGGTTTATCTCGAGTCCACCCCAAGATCGAACATGATTGAACTGTGCTTAAACCTCGCGTTAAGGGAAGGATTTGCCGCAGATAATTTGTGATGTGCGTCAGAACCGTCACTCACTCCTGGAAAAGTTTATCGCTGGTGCTGCGGGATTGAACACGTTAATTTCTTGACTCATCAATATGGTTGCCACATGTTCACTTTTTTCTTCGTCACCTTGTTTTTCATTATTCTCCTCCCTCCTCCCCCTCCTTTCCTAGGTGAATTGAGCCATGCTTCTATCTGTTTTTTTATAGCTGAGTTTCTCACCACCTGATCTCTAATACCACCCCGTTCAATTATATAGTTATAACTGGGTACATTGTTATCATCCATCTTATTCGCTTGAAATTCTCTTGCCACATCTAAAATGTTATATCCCATAAGCAGGTGGGACGTGTCCCCCTTCCTCATTCCATTCAACCGCACCTGAATTTTGCAAGTGGTTAACCAAGGCAGTCACATATGGTATTTGATGATCTTTGAATAATATAGAATAATACCAGTCAGGTCAGGATTAACTCTTTTGCTGGTAACTCCGCGGTTGAGCACATTTATAATTAGCTGTTCTCCCTTCTTCACGCGATCGTCCTTGACAGGAGGTATAGGAGGTGGAGGTGTAACTGTTTTGGCGCCTGCTGGAAAATTCACATTTCTCTGCACGTTAAGAGGAATGGGTGTGACACCCGCCCCCGCATTAACCCACCCTCCCCCTCTTACTCCTCCTCCCCCACCAGCGCTTTCTTCGCCGTCGGCATTGATGTTAACGTTATTACTGTAGTTATTAACATTGTTGCTGTTGACGCATGTTTCCCGACCTTTTGTCAACCTCTCATATGTGATAGCTGGTACAACGTAGAATTCCTTCATTTTGTTTTATTTTCTTTTTATATTTTTTTTCTTATTTTAAAAAAAGACTGCCTATCAAACTAGCCGCTAAAGGAAGTAATACGGACAGAATGGCGCCGCCTTTGCGACTCCTCAATATTTTTTTCTTCTTCGTTAATGACGTAGATTTCAGGGATATTTGACGGATCTCTCTCTTACACCTTCCGAGTTTTTTAATAGATGTTTTTTCTCTGGTCAGATTACCACGAAGAAAATTTATGAAAATTTCAGATATGGTGGCGATAAATGCTTTGCTTAATGTTGGAATTACTCTACTCCTCTCGGAGGGGGATAAACGAGAGATGAATAAAATAAAATCTTTGTTTTTACGTATTAAAACCTCCTTTTTACAACTCATGTCCTCACAAGTTGTGATTCGTCAACCCACGAATTAAATTGTGCAGGATAACCCTTCCAATTGACATAATACTGCGTTTTGCTGCCTCTCCTCCTCCTGTCAAAGATGGTGATGTCATAGATTTCGGGTAATTCGGTAGGTATTAATTCATCTCTGTAGAATGTGCCTTTTATTTCGTCTCCCTCTAAAATCTTCTAAGATGTAAACTGTGGGATTTTGCAGAGTGACGAGCTTCTTGATTTTAAAAATTTCTAGAGTGTTTTGAACAGTATAGCCCTCCTGAAAACTGCGTTCCGGTTTCATCAGCTATACGTACGGTGCCTCTAATGTTCAGGGATGAAGTGACGCGATTCGTTGTGGGAAAAACGTTTTTATACATTCTCGAGAATTTATTTTTAATGTCCGCTTCGCTTCTCATAGCGTGCACCTCGTCGGGCGTGCGCCCCTGTCCCAAACTCTTGTGCGGTGTGTTGTTATAACTGTTAACTATGTCTCGATATATTTCAACGTGTTATGTGTGAGGTATCTGTATATGCGGGTTTTAATAGTTCTTATCACCCTTTCAGCTATAGAAGCTTTAATTTCCCGCGAATAGACGCTATATAACAATACATTTTTACTTTTCAGATATTTCATTACATGCTGTGCTGGTTAATAAATTCTCTACTTTCATCACTGTTCAGGCGAGACGGACCTGAAAAATCTGTAGATTCTATAATCGTTTTTAGCGCATTGCACACAGTAAGGCGTCCCCCTCTTTTTCAAGGGGAGAATGCGTAAAAACCTCGAAAAATTGATCAATGAAAATTAGGAGATATTTATAACCTTCATTGTGTCAAGCCAGTTTCGACATGTCCGCCAAATCCGTGTTGGCCGCCGCTCGAGGTTTAGTTGATATGATTTTCCTTCTAACTGAAACATTTGCGCGTGCTCTTGTGCAAGGTATATGAAGGTTGACTCTTTACAAAATTAACGACGTCCGCTCTAGTCACGTTTTGTCCACCTTCCTCGCTGCTTTGAGTAGCGCATTCACACTGCTGAAACATGATGTTTGTGTCACATTGCCATATAAATCCCTATGCAGTCGTAAACTGTTCTTCAGTCATGTTTGTAAGCGATTTGATATTCGGTCTCTCTGAGAATATGCGTTCTGTTTTGCAACAATTCAGGTGTTGACGGTGCAGAAGTCTACTAATAGATAACCGTATCGGTTATGTGTTAAAGCTTTTTGTATATGTCAGAAAACTCCGCACCTCTCCGCCGACCGAGCAATTTGCTCGCCCAAAGTTTCAATTTGACCAATGTCACGATTCTTCATGAGGATGTAATGGGAGCAATTGAGACTGATGCTCTACTGAATTTACCTGAGTGAAACACGTTCTGGGTTATGAAGATCACCGACATATTCGAATGCCGTCCAGCGGTGAATGTTTGGGTCACGAATTTACTGTCGCTAGCTTCGAGAAAACAGTCATCAAGTACAAATAACAGTCCTTTACTACCACCTCCACTCCTCTTTCCGTGTAATCGAAAAAGGGTTCAGTATCTCTTTGGATACTTTTAGTTTGGTGCTTATGGTTGATGACTTTCCAGAGGGTGTTCACTCACCCCGCAATATAAAAATACAGTGAAAGTTAGCCTCATACATTTCTATTATGTTTTGACACAACACTGATTTGCCACTATTGCTGAAACCTGCTATGATAATCCGCGCAGGAACAGCGAAAAGGTTTAAGATTTCTCCTTGAAAGGACCAGCTTCCATGTTTAAAGTTCAAGGTGTACTGAGAGGATGCGATGATCTGCGTGTTGTTATATATTAAGGTGAAGGTTTGTAGAGAAAATGAAGGTTGTAGAAAATTAATTTTAATAAATAACGTTTTTTTATTGACATATGTACATATTACAGGGCATATAGCCCTACATGTGTATATTTTTAGCTGGTGATGGTTATATACAAGTTGAGCATTTTTTTATTCACAGAGCTGAGTGATACGAATACTCTGACCATAAAATATATTTACATTATTTGAAAATTACATATATATATATATATATATATATATATATATATATATATATATATATATATATATATATATATATATATATATATGTAATTTTCAAAATGATGTAAATATGTTTATGGTCAGAAAATATAGTATATATATATATATATATATATATATATATATATATATATATATATATATATATATATATATATATATATATATACACAAACAAGGCATTTAGGCTGAGTGAGTGACGTGTATACTCATACTATGGTACATATTTACATTAGTTGAAAAACTACATTCTTCTCACACCACGTCTACTAAAGCTCTGCCGTCTTTTCTTGGCAGGTGGGAAGTGCATCGGCTTAGCCCATGCAGGTTGCAACAGCTGCTGCTGCTGCTGCTGCTGCTGCTGCTGTAGCTCATCCGCCAATTTGCTGTCCACACTCTCCGTCTTTTAGAACAACCTTTTATCCGGGGGTACTGAATCGCCAGAGTAAAGGGTTGTACATCGGGAATTCTGGATGTACTTGGCATAGGTGGAGGGAAGGGCGGTGATGGTGCTCGAGGTGATGTGTTATCATCTTCGCTAACGGCTTCCTCTAACTCGCTCGCTGCAATCTGTGGATGTCCGTAAGCGAAAGATTTAAATGGAGTGAGGTAATATCTCTTGTCCTCTAAAGGACATAGAGCTACCTTTCTCTGCTGGGTGTGACACATTGTTCCCTGCATCATCTGCAAATTGTGCACTGTAGTGTGCATAATCTTATTATATTTTATTACATCCAGGTATTGACTATGACTAATGGTTTTTGCCTGCAACTTTGAATCCCTTTAAAGTATTGCACCGACTGTTTTGTGTTTCGTAAGAATACACTTTAGGTTTAACACCGATGAATTCTCTGATGAGTTCAGCTCCTGTTTCGACTTTAACAAGTCCGAGTTTTCCCTGGCGCGAACTGTCATACGCCGTGTGAGTTTTAGGGAAGTTACTCAAATCCAAATGGGGTTTGAGCACATCCTTCAATTCGCGTGTGAGATCGTCCGTTTCCAGGGAGAAGATCAAACTGTCGGTGTCAGTGTACAGAAGCTTAACTCTCCTGCCATACAGTTTTTGAAGAACGTCGTAGCGGAACTTGTACATCATGTCCTTTGCCAGATCCAGTATGCTGAATCCAATATAGATCGGGGATTCAGCTTTGACAGTCTCCTTGCAGTGATTCACAATGTACCGGTATTCCTCCAACCTCTCAAAAGATTTGTACGTATGCTTAGACACATTTCTAAGCAGTGAGGTTTCGTTGGTGGTAACAACAGTCCTGGTGGAATAGTTTAAAGGGTTTTTAATGGTTACACCAAAAAGACCATTCATCAAGATTTTGATGGTGTTCCTCTTGTCTGGGTCTGTTTCTTTTCGCTCTTCCTCTCTGCATTCTCAGTGATGTATTCCCTCAAATAATATCCCTGCTTGAACTTAAACTTTTTCCTTATCTCTCCACTTCCAACCAGAGTCTTATCAGTGTTTGTAAAAGAGGAAGAAAGATCAGATGGTTGCACATTGGCAAATGTGTACCCACCAGTTTGACATTCTTCTTAGGCAGCGTCACATTGAATTTTTCCAAGAGACTTTTTAGTGTATGGGGAGAGGTGTTGGAAAGTCCCGTTCATATGGTGCAAGGCCAAAGGGAAGTCATCAGTCCGGAGAGCAACATCGTCATTAACCTTCTTGGTATCGAGGAGGATGAAGTAACCGTATTCCCCCTGCGAATTGATGCTCGTGATATCGCTGGCGATAAAACTCAAGTTCGGCAGGGGAGAGCTCCATTACTTCGTCCAGAGACATTTTATATCTGCTCATGACTGTGGGATAAAGACTAGTGAAATCAACATATAATATATATGATTTTTTGTTACCTGTTTTAAAATTAGGATTTAACTGGGATTGTTGGCTATGGCGTGTCTTTGGACTAGACTGCAGAAACCACCTCTAATGTTGTTGAAATCAACTGGTAAGTTTCCTGTCAGAAATTAGGGAGGCGCATTCGTGAAGAGTGAAGAAATGCATCTAGAGAGAGAGGTAGAGGTTAAGTAATAGATCGGGTCTAATCCAAACTGCGCGTAAGCGGCATTCCTCCAAGCCGAGATAAACATCGCACAATAATCCCACATCCATAACCAAATATAAAATGGTATAATCAAGCAGGTTAGTACACTTGCAGCCTTCCACACTTTGCAGACGTGCTCGTATCCTTCGTCGGGTATGTTTTCCCCGTCAGTGAGGAATTGAAATGCACTTTAAGGGGACACCTGTTTTTCTCAACACGTTGAAACCTGTGACATAATCATAGGGGTAATACTGTTTACCCGTACTTAAAACCAGTTCTGTGCACTCGTCGGGATATTTGGATAGCATCCGACGTATGATTTCCAGTGACTCCTTCTGTTTAATATGGCTCGAAGCGAGACTGGATAGCAATCATCTTATCATGTTCAAACAATCCATCAATCGGATGTTACCCGTTTTCAGTGCATAAAATGTACCCGTATCACGTTTCAAAATTTCATAGTTGTGTTTGGCGGACGCTTCTTTCAAGATGAGGGCGGCATCATATGATAAATTATGTACTAAAACGGGTAGGGATCTTTCAACTTGTTTCACATTTATTTTCCTCTCACATAACCTGGCCCAGTCTCTCGCAATTTTATTGAGAAAATCGTCGACACACTGTACACCTACACCTACTCTGTGTACGCAGTATTCGCCACTTCCGCCATCGATGATGATGTAGCAATTGGCGTACGCTTTCTGCTTCGAAACGATTCTTGGATTTTCACCTTCTTCTTCCGGCTGTCTGTTGTACACCTCAAAATCTAAGAAGGCGATGTGTGAGCTTTGTTTCAGCGCTTTCACTTTAGTGAACTGTTTAAACTGGCCAGGTTCAGGGTATAGAACGGTGGTTTGGATTGAACATCTTTGGGTGTGAGCGTCGCGAATGGCTGGAGTTTTGAAGAGAGTGAGGCAATTGTAACACACGCCCGCTGCACGGTCACGCATACCTGATTTCAAACAGTGGAAAGTATCTACGAAGGTTGACAGATCCTTGATGAGGGGCGACATGGTCATCAGTGATCAACAGTAGAGAGGAACTAGTCGGGGACATGATTTATTGTTTTTCTGGCGAGATGCGCTGTCCAGTGTTTTTCTGTCCCTTTCCCATGACCACTTCACCCAATTTTTATATACATAAATATTAAGTTTGTTATCCTTCTCTAACATTTTGAAGGTTTCACTGTTCACAGGTATGTCGGGCGTGTGTTTAATGGTGAAGCGTTTCTAGTTTATTCGTCTTTTCACATCTCGGGTGAGGTTGCGGTTAGGATCATCATTTCCCTCGAGTATGCTGTACGCTTCTAACGCTGTAATGATGCAGTTGTACCCCGAATTGATGTTAACGATTTGTCCACCACCGCTAACTCCTGCGGGATACTCTCGAAAATTGGCCATGTTCACCAGTTCTCGCTGGGAGATCTTGATCTGTACACTGCGCAACGATGTGATGCCTCGTCTATCACATCAAGCACAGTGTCCACCAATGTTAACACTGGTAGGGTATTAATGTAAAAAGTACCAGTTTCCCTGGAAAGTGGCACTGGCACCCCATCATTTCTCTCTGCTGATGACAATGCAGAAGTATAGCATGGCGCTATTTACATTCAGGTTGTTGATTATAACCTCCTCGGCAAGTTGCATTTGGTTAAGTCTGAGTGCCGTTGTCACATCGACGTGCGTTCCCACCGCAGTCGAGTATGCAATGGCACTCACAATCCGGTTGCCTACCTCTCCTTCCCTGTCAAGCAAACGGTGCTTCCCGCTGCTGGGACACTCGCTGTTTGGTACCACCTACTCGACAGTGTCTTCTAGCATTCGCTGCAGATGTTTCCATCGCATTTGCTTTACTCGGTGGGGGTGCAATGGTCGGCGGTGGAGGTGCAGCGGAGGCGTTCAAAGTGGAGGTGGAGGAGGCTGCGATTCTTAGCAGATACAGGAGTGGCAGTGTTCTCTCCTACAGAGGTTACCCTTGCTTCGCTCGGTAGAGGAGTAGTGCGGGTGTTAGGAGAGGCTGCAGAATAGGAATGGCTGTGGTGAATTTTTAATTATAAAATGGAAAGTTTTATATGTAAAAAGTGTAGCAATATTCACGTAGACTGGTGTTGCATCATATATGAAAAATTAAATTATTATTATTATTATTATTATTATTATTATTGTTATTATTATTATTATTATTATTATTATTATTATTATTATTACCAGAGATGAGAAAGTGTTCTCTCCCGCAGGATGAGTCTCGGGTACGGTCCTTTCTGACCTCTCCCACTGCTTCTTCTTCTTCTTCTTCCACCATTAGCGCTACTCTTCTTCCTGCGCAATGTCTTTGCCACTGATGGTATTAATAAATCCCATGGCATTGGCTGTTTACTACTGCTCGAGCTGTCATCGTCACTGCTGGAACTGTTGGAATTACCCATCTCTGCTAGCGGGATGTTGCCAAGTATAGCTACGTGTTCTGTGAACTGATATCCGTCTCGGCAAACTCATACATTATATAGCGGGACGTCACTCCTAATCAAACTCTTATCGATAAAGTGGGATTAATAACAGATAGATACCTAATCAAACTCTTACGATAGAGTGGGATTAATAACCGATAGTTTATAATGCTTCAACTCTTATCAGTGATACACCTGTTCATGAGTCACGCGGCGGGTTTAAATCACATCAGCAGCGGATACCTAATCAGGCCCTTATCGATAGTGTGGGATAAATAACAGTTAGTTTATAACGGTTCAACTCTTATCAGACACACAGCTGTGTTCGAGTCTCATAGTGGGGCTCTCTAATATCAGTTCAGATCTGTTCGGCAAGGTGTCTCCTCCTCCTAATCAGACTCTTATCGATAAAGTGGGATTGATAACAGATAGTTTATATTGATTCATCTCATCAGTCATAATGGTAGTTGATGAGTCACTCATTAGGCCTCTCTCATATCAGTTCTGGGGACCTTTTCCCCTACTTACTACATAATTTATATATATATATATATATATATATATATATATATATATATATATATATATATATATATATATATATATATATATATATATATATATATGCATGCATGCTATTTTCAAAAGCAAAAATATAAAAATAAAATTCCATGTTATTTTCTTCACCAAAAATATAAAAAAATAAAATAAATAATTGAGGACGCCAAATGACACCTTTCTTGAGGACGCCAAATGTTCAGGACGCCAAAATGTTCAGGACGCCAGGACGCCAAATGGCGCCTTTTTCCCCTACTCACCTCGGAGTTTATCCATTATACCCTGATCACAAAGGTACACAAATGGCTAGTAGGTTTTCCGTTATGTCTCAGTCAGAAATCACTATATATATACAATATATATATATATATATATATATATATTATATATATATATATATATAATATATAATATATTTATATATATATATATATATATATATATATATATATATATATATATATATATATAAATATATATATATATATATATATATATATATATATATATATATATATATATATATATATATATATATATCATATATATATATATATATATATATATATATATATATATATATATATATATATATATATATATATATATATATATATATATATATATATATATATATATATATATATATAATATATATATATATATATATATATATATAATATATATATAATAATATATAATATATATATATATATAATATATATATATATATATATATATATATATATATATATATATATATATATATATATATATATATATATATATATATATATATATATATATATATATATATATATATATATATATATATATATATATATATATATATATATATATATAATATATATATATATATATATATATATATATATATATATATATATATATATATATAATATATATATATATATATATATATATATATATATATATATATACAAGGTAAGTCAAAAAGTTCCAGGAAAAATTGTTGAATGATGTATTTACACAGGAATGAAACAACCAAATACTTGGTAAACAATTATTTGTGATGTAGTGATCCATATAGACTTGTTACCTCAGTCATCCTCTTGCTACCGTGGTGTTAACATCTGCTTCAGAAAAGTAACTTCTTGAACCCATGGAAAATAAAAATTTTGAGATGAGCTAACATCAAGTTCCTGACCAAGCTTGATTGGAAACCAGGAAAAAATTATTGAAGCTTTGCAACAAGTTTATGGAGATTCTTCTCCATCTAAATCAGTTGTTTATGATTGGATAAAGCGATTTAACGATGGTCAGGAGGACCTCAAAGACAACAAGAGAGGGAAGACCATCGACTGCAAAAAATTAAAGAAGTGTGGCTTTGGTGCAGAATCTAGTGGATGAAGATCGTCGGATTACTATCGATATGATAGCTAATGAAACTGGGATCTCCCATGGTTCCGCATTTTCAATTTTAAATGAAAATCTTGGTTTGAGTAAACTTTCAGCACGTTGGGTCCCAAAAGCATTGCGCGAAGACCAACTGCATCAAAGAGCTGAACTTTCTCTTGCAGTTTTAACGAAGATTGAATTAAATGAATCAGAGTTTTTTAACCGGATTGTTACTGGAGATGAAACTTGGATCCATCAATATGACCCAGAAAGTAAAATTCAATCAAAGCAATGGTTACCAAGAGGTTCAGCTGCACCAGTGAAGTTCAAAGTGGCGAGATCTGCCCAGAAGGTTATGGCAACAGTGTTTTTGTGACTCCAAAGGAGTGATTTTGATTAATTTCCTTGAAGGACAAAAACAATCACCGGGAACTACTACAAAGGTGTTTTGCAAAAACTGAAGACTGCATTGGCTAAAAAACGTCGAGGAAAGTTGCACCGCAGAATTTTGTTCCATCATGATAACGCTCCAGCACATTCATCAAGGGTTGCAAGAGAAGTCCTACGGAAATTTAGGTGGGAAACTCTTCCACATCCCCTTATAGTCCTGATCTTGCTCCTTCAGATTTTTCCTGTTCCCAAAACTCAAGGAACACTTAAGAGGAGTCCGGTTTGAATCTTTGGATGCTGCTAAACATGCAGTTTCAACATGGTTTAATAGAAAGGCCCCAAATTTCTACAAAGAAGGGTTGCAGAGGTGGAAACAGCGCCTTGAAAAGTGTATAGAGTTAGATGGTAGATATGTAGAAAAATGATGTTTGAATTTCCTTAAACAAAGAGTATATTGAATTTTTCCTGGAACTTTTTGACTTACCCTCGTATATATATGTATATATATATATATATATATATATATATACATATATATATATATATATATATATATATATATATATATATATATATATATATATATATATATATATATATATATATATATATATATATATATATATATATATATATATATATATATATATATATATATATATATATATATATATATATATATATATATATATATATATATATATATATAAAAATTCCCACAAGAAAAAATCACCGTTGACTGGCATCCCTGTCTTTAAATAACACATCAATAAATGGACATGACCACTCTAAAAATAAATGTCACACAGTCAAAATACGCCATTCTCCAATATTCAACGTGTGTGTGTGTGTCTGCTGGCTTGTATGCGCGTATGTAACTGTAGGTGTGTGCACGCACGTGTGTGTGTCTGTGTCTAAGCGTTGATGAGATAATGTTCTACCCTGCCTGGGTGTTTTGATAATGACTGTCGTGTGCTTATTCCTCTCTCTCTCTCTCTCTCTCTCTCTCTCTCTCTCTCTCTCTCTCTCTCTCTCTCTCTCTCTCTCTCTCTCCTGCGACTTACATTGAAGACAATAAAAACCCTTTTCTACTTCGCTGTTAGGTGGTATTCCTTAAGATATACATTTAATTTTCTTTTCAAAATCGAGAGTGAAATGTAAATCGCTCTTGCCACGTAAAAGTTAATGCAAGGAAATGATGCTACGAGAGGAAAAGAAAAAGAAAAAGGTGCTTAGTCCTTTTGTTTAGCAGAACACTTCCTACCTTTGACCCCCTGTTTCCTCTCTGAATCGATTTACGAACATTCTCCTTATCGTTAGCAACGTCAGTAATGACTTTACTGCTTATTGGATTGCCAAATGAGCTTTCGGGGTAGAGCGCGGTGGGGGCTGCTTATTTTACCATAATTTCTGATAATACAAAATCTCCTGGAATTACAAAGACACTTGATGTTATTATACAGTAAAATTCCTCTATTTCCAGTGTATCTTTCTTTCCGCTAAAAGATATTTCGTTAATAGTTGAATTTATATATATATAAAAAATCTATATTTGAAGCAATTGGTGCTAAGTACCGAACGGGAGGGAAGGAAATACAATAAACTAGCAGCAATTCTGTATCCCTCTTGCAATGCAGAGAGACTCAAAACTTCGCATAGGAAAGATAATGCAGATCGCATAAAAGAGTTTATGCTTTAGCGGCAATCACCATGTTGCTATCAGAGAGAGGAAGAGAGTTAGTTATTCAATTTAAGTGTCTTCACAAAAGGATGTTAGATAACAATATCCTGGACATCTCCAGAATATTAACGTTTGTCTCACTGCTTACAACGAAATCTCCGTTTTCAATATATTTCGTGATAAAGGTGTGACCATTAGAGAGATAAATAGATAGATAGATAGATAGATAGATAGATAGATAGATAGATAGAGAGATAGATAGATAGATAGATAGATAGATAGACAGACGGATAGACATATAGACGGATAGACACTTAGATAGATATACAACAAAACAGTTGATAACACGGTATCACGTTATGCAAACGATCTACCATCTTCATCTAACTTACTAATCAACTGGACAAAAAATAATTGTTATAATATTTCCTAAAAAAAAAAATGCAAATGAGACATTTTGTATGAAAACCAGATAAATAACCTTTAATAGTGGTATATAAATTTCTGCTATATATAAATTGCAATGTAACAAAGAATAAGTTTCCATATTTTGTTGTTCAAAGCACCTTCAGTGGATGATGTTTTAGATGACAACAGTGTTAAATGAAAGACAAAGGAAGGAGGCGGCCGTTAAACATCGGAGGAAGCTGAATTTCTGGTCAGGAGGGAATATTAAGGATGGAGATTCACATCACCCAAAGATACAAGGAAAAAAAATGCTCCTAAGTTTCTTAGGCGCAATCGAGTTTTTCTGTACAGCCGCTACAGCGTATAATCAAGGCCACCAAAAACAGATCTATCTTTCGATGGTCTCGGTATAATGCTGTATGAGCCGAGGCCCATGAAACTTTAACCACGGCCTGGCGGTGGCCTATCCTACATCGCTGCCAAGCACAGTTATGGCTAACTTTAACCTTTGATAAATTTAAAAAAACACTGAGGCTAGAGGGGTAACAAAAAATTTGGTATGTTTGATGACTGGAGGGTGGATGATCAACATACCAATTTGCAGCCTTCAGCCTCAGTAGTTTAAAAAGATCTGACGGGGCGGACAGAATAAAGTCGGACGGACAGACAAAGCCGGCACAATAGTTTTCTTTCACAGAAAAATAAAATACAGCGCTTCTTTTGTGTGGTAACGTAAAGTGACAGAGATGATGAACAGATTTGCCAGTTCAAGCACCATTAACACTCCGTTTATCCCAGCGTCCATACTTTCTCCCCCTCATCCTGCAGTTCAAATTTGATTGAAGAGGTTCAAAGAAGGATGAACTTGTCATTCTTTCTTGAAGGACACAATATAACTGTCTCTTTTGGTAGTGTAGCACGCTTTATGTCTGTATTCATGAGCCTTTTTATGTTACCATCATTATCGCTCGTGGAGTTATTAGACTTTAAGGCGAATTAGAAAGAATGTAAAAAATATGCCCGGTTTCTCCAAGAAGGAAGATTGTATGTATCGTTTTATTGTAAGCGTTAAAATAGTGACTGAAATAATTTATCATCTTATTGTAAATGTTAAAATAGTAATTGAAATAATTTATTGTTTTATTGTAAATGTTAAAATAGTGTTTGAAATAAGTTATCGTTTTATTATAAATGTTAAAACTGTCATTGAAATCATTTATCGTTTATTGCAAATGCTAAAATAGTGATTGAAATAATGTATCGTTTTATCGTAAATGTCAAAATAGCGATTGAAATAATTTTCGTTTTATTGTAAATGTGAAAATAGTGATTGAATTCATTTTAAAGGCTAATAAATTGACTGATAAAGTGGATAAACTTTTCTCAAGTAATAATGGTCTTCGATGCATGAAAAATTGTCTCAGAAATTTCTCGCAGACAGTATACAGGGAGGCCTTCAGGTAAGGTATTCACCAAAAACAAATTCTTAGTCAACGGCTGATCAAGCGAGTAATAGTGTTTAGGGGAGACTTCCTCCTTGCATATTTCAGTTTGGATTCATTTAGTTACCTGAAAAATGCCCAGACTTTCCTCAAAAAGTGCTTTTGCGGTTAGCTTGAAAATCTTTCTTATGCTAAGTTCACACATTCACGTATCAAGGCACACGTGCCCACGCACGGCGGAAAAGTGCTAAGTACGTAAATACAACGTAAATGAACCGTAAGTGCGGCCGTTATGCACCACCCGGGCGTACGCCAGGAGCCACGAACCTTTCGACCTGTTCAAAACCATGCGTGGGTGGCCACGTCAACTGTCATTTAGCGTGGTCCGACCCACACAGCCTGGCGCCAACCTCGTGGTGACTGCTGGCCGCTAGGACCTTACCTGTGATTCCCGCAGCTCCAGGGTTTTTTTTGCACCGCGTAGGTCTTCACATGGCATGTGAAACGCTGCAACCGTGCCGCACCCCACGCATCCGAGACAATTGACAACGCTGTAACCTGGGATAAAAAGGCGGCGCGCTTGCCAGGTCAATCGACACGTTTCTGTTTTATATTAAATAAATATATATGCAATATCATGTCTGGCTCTATCCTCTTTCCAATTACTAAGTACTGATGAAAATAATATATCATGGATTTGAAAAATATCTTTTATCAAATTAACTGGCACAAATATAAGTACACGAATAAAGAGGGCAAAATGAACCTGAAAGACTATCTAAATATACATTACTGAATTTTAAATAAGTCCAAATACTATATGTAACATATGGGCACAGAAACAAAATTACAACAGACAGTAAAAAAATAAGTAAGTCATATACAATGTAACAAATATCGGAGAGAAGGTACCTTCAAAAGATAGAATTATCATATCAGAAAAGAATCAATGTTAAGTAATTATTACAAAGGGCAAAATAACTACATACAAGTACACAAATATTAAGTTTCGAACTAAATGCATGAACAGAATTTAAATAAATACAGTGAGTTAAACAATAAAGCATACAAAGAAAGTAACTAAATCGCGTTCTCCTGTCTATGGCCAAAGCCTTCAGCGGATGAAAAATATTCTTTCAGCATGTTCCGTTGTTGCTTTGCATCCCTGGTTCAGTGTTGCCGGTCACGGTTGGAAGGGCTGCCCTAAGGACAGTTTACTCCTCAGCTACCAGGTGTGACGGTATATGTGACAGGGTGCTCCCTGATCTCTTGTCTTGCGTTTTCTCTTATTATAATATTATATGCATATGAAGGCTCGTGACTGCGCAGTTTGAAGTGAGCGTAATGGGCCAGGTGGTCGAAAAAACTACGTATTACTGCGAAACTTGCCCCAATAATCCCAGGGCTGCATCCTAACAACTGCTTCAAAACATAGCACACGCAAGTGACTACAAAGCAAAATACACATAAATGGCCCATGTATTGTAGCAATAATGAAAGTATTATATTGTTTAGTAATGAATTTTGAGTGAATACTTTTCCACCTCTGGTTTAATTAACTTTTGTAAATAACTATGTTTTATGAAATGCATAAATAAATATTGTAACAACAATGTTCTTTTCATTCTGAGCTTCTAAACCTTTTGAATATTAATTGGAATCATACTAATAAGATAACACTGATAGCTATGAAAATAAAGCAAACTGATTGTCTGTACTTCCATGTATAACAAATAAGGTGAAAGTTTTAAATATGGTTAATTCTGATAAAATCATAAGTATGAATGTAGCAGTTATCATCAAGATATTATGTGATGCAATTACTGTGATTTTTTAATAAGACACAGCCCTATGAGATTGACACAAATAGATTATAAAAATAACGGAATTCCCAGCTATCACTTCAGAGATCAAACATCTATTTCTGTACAAACACACACATAAAACGACGATGAACATTGAACTGTCGAGACAAAAGGGTCGATTATCACTAAGAAAAGATGTTTTAGAAAGGCGTTCTCCACCGTCTTGCATGCCCTACGTGGGGACAGCGTGAGGTTGACGTAACTCAGTAATGCACAACGTTACACAAACGGTATACGTACGTCGGTGTTACGTGCTCTGCAATGCACTACTTTTGGCTGCGCCGCCGCTTGTCGGGCCACTTCCGGTAAGCGTCATGTCACGCTTACGAAGTGCATACATTTGCGACGCAATATAATACGCTTGCTTTACGCACATTGGCCAATGTCACATATCCAGTTGGGTGGGGCTTATTCACCTCGTGCATGGTCACGTTTCACAATTTTCGGCCGTGCGTGTGCATGCATGCCTTAATTCGTGAATGTGTGACCTTAGCATAAGTCCTTTAAAAAAGAACTCCATGAACACTGTTATATCCTGACGAAAAAGAACAAGGGAATACGCAACAATAGCTAACGCTATAACTGGAAGTTTCTGTGCAATTGATCTTTCTCAGTCAATTTACGGAAAGGTTCAAGAAACCTTGTAGCATGGGGGGGGGCGGGGATGATCTGACTCGACTTTCTTTTGACAAAATTAAAGGAACAGTCAAAAAGTGGCAGTGCAGACTTCATAATAAAATTGGAGAATATCAGTAAAATGGGACGTGCGCCTCATCCCCATTGCCTAATTCAAGAGCGAAGATTATGGACAAAAGTTTGGTGTTGAAATAGGTTCCCCTTCGTTAGCCATATTTGTAAATTAGTCTATTTATGCAAATTATACAAGATTAAATCCTTTGTTATTTTATAGGAATATAAAGCCTCCAGTTTTCTGGACAAACGTCGAAGATGTCTTTATCATTTTTATTGGACTCAATTCGATTGACTCAACTCTATTAGCTTTTCCAACATTAAATGTTCTTCTGTCCATCTTGCGGTTGAATATGAAAAAGGAAATAATCACTTCTGAATGTGATTTTATTTATTTCATGATCTTATTTCCTTTAGCTATAAATTTACAGACTATTATTAAATCACAAACTCAGACACTCACATTATTCTTATTTGTTCCAAAAGTGAGGAACTGGTTAAAATATTTTCGGATATATTGTTTTCAGGAGCGTTTAAAATATTCGATATTGGGTATGTTGACAATCAACGAAAACCTACAGCAAAAAAAGAGTTTTCAAAATTATACCATGCGATAAATCTGAGAAATAATGTGTTTAGTAAGAACATAGGTAATTTTTCATCTGGAAGAAAAATATCCAACTGGAATAAGGATTAAGAAATTACCCAGCATTTCAGTTCAAAATCAAATAACAGATAGAAGCAATTAATAAAAAAAAAAGTATGAAGGACAAACAAAGATAATAATTTATAAACCTAAAAATAAAGCTGGAAATTGTCTTTACCGTAATATAACTCCAACCACAATTATCACGAAAAAATATCTGTGTCCAAGAAATGCCTTTGACCAAAATAAGAATATTACAGGAGAGTGACAGAGGATTGCTCAGAGAAATGACCATAGAGGAGGTTATAATTGACAATCTTTTCTATGGTCATTTCCTCTTCTGAGCAATCCTCTATCACTCTCCATATAAAAGTAGGCATTACAAACAAAAGACAAAATAAATGGAAGGAAGAACCTGGCTGTAGGAACCCAAGGCGAAAGGGGAGTCAACGGAAAAACCTAAGGAAAAAAGGGCGTTCCAGAGGGTGGCTGGATTGTTCTCTGAAAATGCCGGTATTACAACAGCAAACCACCCATTGCCGAGCAACTGCCTTTTTATTTTTATACTTCCCAGCGAACTTCACACAATTAGCTTCCGGGCAACAGTTCTATGTAAATTTTAGATAGATTAATAAAGAGGAATCGGAAGTTTTCTGTCGAACATTTTGCCTCCGGCAAAAGTGGCACTACCTTCGGTCTAGTTGATTCCTTTGTTGCACCTTACGCAAAATGCTCCTTTTGGTGTTTAACAATTTTCATCAAAAGTGAGACTCGTTGCTGGCAATTTATTTCTTAATAATAATAATAATAATAATAATAATAATAATAATAATAATAATAATAATAATAATAATTTTTTTTTTTTTTGGCTATTTTTGACTGGTTGTCAAAACTCGGGAGGGAGGGGAACCCCTCCTTTTGGCTGGGAGCTGAATGACTCATCTGGCAGAGTCCGGCTACCCGCCGTAGGCGCTGATTGGCTGGAGCTTGGTCCCGGGAGTTTGGTCATAGGGCGCGCTTCCTGAAGAAGCGCGCGGGTTGAATGTGTTATCCAGGACACGCCTTGTTTTTTTCTGGCGGTGGCAGGGAGAGGGTCTCCTGGGTTACATTCAACGACGGCTTCCATCAGAGGATGGCGAAGTTAAGTATACCTTAGTTTTACCAGACCACTGAGCTGATTAACAGCTCTCCTAGGGCTGGCGAAGGATTAGACTTATTTTACGTGGCTAAGAACCAGTTGGTTGTAGCAATGGGACCTACAGCTTATTCTGAAATCGAACCACATTATAGCGAGAAATGAATTCCTATCACCAGAAATAAATTCCTCTAACTCTTCATCAGCCGGCCGGAGACTCGGACTCGGGCCTGGCAGTCTTAGTCCACAGCTCTACCGACTCTCCCAACGAAGAGATCAGAGGATGGCGAGGGCCTTCTTATATCGAAGGCTGCGATGGTCGTCGCCCTCCAGGATTTTTGCGTTCCTTACGATCTGCTGGCGTTTAAGGGCACTACCGTGTAATTCTGGTACACAACCCCTTCGTGTAGGTGAACGGCGATCCTCTCGGAGAGTGAAGTCGTAGTCATACCAATGTACAAAGGGCAGCATCCATTCTCAGGGTGCGATATTTGGTAAACCACTCCTCCTCTCTTCATGGGATCGTCGCTAGCGACTGGGCTCTGTTCCTCATGAGGTACTGGGCAGTCTTCCGATCTTTGTAGTAGATCGGACTGTCGACTTCTTTGTCTGCATCGGTGGGTTTTACATGGGCACCGGTGGTGCTCTTCAGGGCTGCCTCATTTTTCTTACACTCGGAGTTCATGCAGCCCCTCCAGAACAGTCTAATGGTCCTCTCACTTTCGGGGGTGTTCTCCTGACGATACCACTCTCAGGACTCGACGGTAAAAAATATGGGTGATCCACCCGGGTATGAGGACGTGTTCAGCTCATCGAAAGTGGTATTCAAGAAGAACAGTGTGAGAGAGCACGACGAACGTAAAGCGTATATTATTATTATTATTATTATTATTATTATTATTATTATTATTATTATTATTAAATATGATAAAAACGTAGAAAATAAGAGCCATTATTTTGTCGCGTGACATTACTCGGAGCAGATTGCTCAGTTGTGAAGAAAGGGAAGAGGAGACTCAAGAAGAAGAGAAAAGAACTGAGATATAACAACAGCCACCAGAAGCAAGGAAAACATTCTTGCTATTTTCCCGCGAAAATTTATGACAAGTTAAAGAAAAAAAATTTAAACCAGGGAGATTGACGTATTTTAACTAGAAATTTTGGCTGGCGAAATGGAAAATAATAAAAAACACAATGACACAAAAATTAGCATATTGGAATGGCTATTATGCATGCAGAATTCCTTTGTCTTCTAAATCATGAAACGAAAGCGCTTTGCTTTTAATGGGCGGCTCGGTGATCATTTCCAATTAACTGGATCTCATTTAATTTCTCTTCAGCTTCCTCAGTTGCTAATCACAAATTCTTTGAGGTTTAATTTAAACAGACATTAAATTTTCTTTCCTTCAGTCGTTCGGTATCTGTTAAATGTCTTGAAACTAAAACAAAACAAAAAAATAGTAAGTGGAATTGGTTTAATATAAATTCACTGTCCTAGTGACAATTAATAAAGAGAAAATATTTTTGTTGCTAACCCTTGAAAATTAATCTTTTGTTTTACTGAAACGGAATTACCCTGCCACATATTACATGCAACCTTATTAAAATATGCAGAAAGTAGAATATTCCGAAACATGACGTAAATATGCATTAAGTATGAGGTCTATTCAACGACTACAAGGACGTGGAATTGCAACTAGATGGAAATCTGTTAACAATAATCATTTTAGACACTTGGCTCACTGTAAGTATTTTAGACTTTGCCTTTACGAAATTATTCTCTTTTCCTTTCCTTAATGACAGTGATATTCTGTGAACGTAAATAACAAGCTTCCTTCAAAAGATATGCCGTGTTTAGAAACTGGGTAAATCTAAATGAGTGTCATTACCCGCAATAACCAATTTCTTCATAATAAGCTGCCAAAAAAATCAATTGCACAAAGAAGTAAATAAATGAAGGCAAAAAATCACAAAAGGCAGTTTACTTAATTGTACCCACAAGCAGGAAAAGAGATGAGGCTTGCAAAAAATAACTGATTTCCCCTACCTTTTAAAGACAGTTGGTGGAGCGCAGTCCTGTACAGTTAGTTGTATATAAAATATGTTCAGCATCATGACGTGTACCAAATAGGGAAAACGAGACTGGAACTACCGCCTCATTCGTCGTTGACAGCATCTGCGCGCCATTCTCCTACAATATACTCGTGCACTGCTTCATTCACCCGTCACTAGAACTTTGTTACTGCATCAAGAATGAAAAAGTACGAATTCAAGTTAGAGTTACGAGGATTGCACTGTCAATATTGAGCTAGGAAGGAGAAATGTTTAATTGCTGACGTTTATGATCGAGAAACTGAAAAGAATGAGAACGAAAAAGAGTTTTTGGTATTAGCCTGAATCTGTATCTTACTGGGGTTGGAGATTGTGAAAGTCGGTTGTGCTAGTGATTATAATAAACACATAAAGATGTGGCAGAGAAATTGGCAGCCTACCATATGTGGGAGGCACAGAGTTCTTTTAAATAAATGAGACTGAATTGAAATTTTTGTGAATGTGTTCAGAAGGGCTGAATGTACATGGATTCCAGAGGTGACAAGTCATGAGTATACTTGGGAAAGAGACAACGGTAGTAATGGGAGGCAAGCTAATGTATCTGATTGTGAAGTTAGAGGAATTAGTGATAATTTTCTGGCTGAACAAAAAAATAAACTAGATATAAACTTAGCTTGAGGGAGAAGGTCGAAAATAAGGATATACATGCAATTAGGCAAGAAATGTCTACAAATGGAGAATTTTAGTATGTGTTAATAGAGTTAATTTGGTCTAGTTGTGGTTGTAAGAGAGTTGTAAGAATAAATAAAACTAGTCTAGGCATGATCTTATGATAGAGAGAAAAATATCTATAGTCAGTGACATAAACCTATGATATAAAGGAAACTATCTGATGCATGTCATTCACCGTAATCATTTGTACTGAATTATAAGAGCATTTTAATCTATTTCTTAAAAGAAAATTTTCTAAAAAATTAGTACAAGATTCGAGAATTCTAATGGCCAAAAATTCAAGTTTTCCCTCTCAGTTAGCCATTGTACAATGCTGCTCAACTCAGAGTTACATAAGATATATGTTGATAATTCCCCTTACTTCATGCTGCAAATGCATTCCTGTGGAATAGATCTCTCGGGTTTCCTTTTGCAAAAGTACCAACGTTCCGGGCAAGGGAATAAAAGTAAAGGAATCCTGGAGCTTTCATCATTTTTATTCCGAGCAATAATGCCTTTGTGCAGAATGGAATGGTTTTGCGTAATGAATTAGAGATATTTGCAATATCTGACAATCCTTGTCAAAGCCCTTTTTCGGTTGTGCATGTATTTGATTTCTGGCAGGGCATATAATTCTAAATAGATTTATGGATTCCTCTGTTTCCTAAAATTTAGATAAAACCTAACAATAGCTTTGCGGTTTCCATATTAAATTATAACAGTAATAATTCTATCGCGTGGGAAGAAGCATTGCCTTAGAAGAAATTTTGAGAAAGAGGACCAATCAGTTTTTATCTGCAGCATATGATTCAAGGGGACGTATAGTGATATAAAGGAGCTAAAGAAAAGATATGAAGAGTTTTCTAGTGATGGACTGTTTGAGAATGTGACGTCAGGAAGTACCGGATAGGTGAAAGGCAGTGATAATGCATTCTCTCCTGCTCCGGGTTCCTGTTTTTCTTTTCAGTATTTCCCCATTATTCATGATGTTAATTCTCACCTCAAAGGCATTGTGGAATTGTTGAGAAATTCTTGAAACAGAAGATTTCCTGACAAATATTGCAATTGATAATTTGGGAAAATCGTTGGTGAGTCATGGAAGCCTCCTGGACTCCTTCATTCGAGAAAATCAAGCGTATATTTCCAGCTAAGTAGATACATCAGGATAATTATAACGTTAGAAGGATTTGTATCGTTGGTTATCATTTATAACTTCCTCTAATATATTTAAATAAACACACACAGCTATATATATATATATATATATATATATATATATATATATATATATATATATATATATATATATATATATATATATATATGTGTGTGTGTGTGTGTGTGTGTGTGTGTGTGTACACATAATATTCCTATATGCACATAGCGTTAGAAAAAGAACTTTATATTTCTGGTAGTATCTATAATCTGTTTTTCAAATAGTGTTAGTTAGACAGTGCACATTATGATTTACTTATCCCAGAAGGAATGTATAAGTCGAAGGCAGTCAGGTTGGACAGGCAATCCCCTGGATTTGTACTCCTGAGTGTACGGAAACGATAACTAGAATAATTCAAGAGTAAATGACTTCCCGTTATTACCTCGAGTACAACTTTACAATGAGAGTTATATAGCTATTTATATTTTCATTTATACCCATAATGAGAAGTTAAACCAAACACACAGCTCAAATCGAGATTCATACCAAATTCCAGCTAAGGGATTTGCAAAGAACAAGATGTGTAGGAGGCATAATGTGGATCTTCGGACTTTCAGCCAACATGAGGATTAGTGAACTTTAGAGAGATGCAATTTTTAGGTTTTAGCTACAATAATATCATAGGATATGGGATCATTAAAGATTACCTGAAGTAAAAAAAATAAAGGCATTGGTGTTTCCGTGATACCTGCACTTGATGAAATAAATGCCGGTTTCAAGGGAAAAGCAAGTCCCAGAAAAAACTGATCTTCAACTGATCTTCAAGAATTAAGATCGACGTGTTAAAATGTACCAAGAAAGATTTAAAAATGTTTTTGTGGTTTCAAAGGTCAATACTTGAGCAAGAAGAATGACATGATTTACACTGTCTTTAGCCAGAACCTATACACCCAATGTCCTCTAGTTGCCTTCGATTCAGCTATTCCTGGGAGAAATATTTCCAACATTTGCACTGTCAAAATTGTTACTGTTTGAAAAGAGGTAGAGGTACTACCCAAAACATAAGACTCTTTGTTTTCTATTGCTTTGTGTATGTGAGAATTTTATGTACACACACACACACACACACACACACACACACACACACACACACACACACACATATATATATATATATATATATATATATATATATATATATATATATATATATATATATATATATATATATATATATATCTATATATATATATATATATATATATATATATATATATATATATATATATATATATATATATATAAGGAAAAAACATTTGGAATAATAATATCATATGTTTCGTTAATTTTAGATGCTTTTTTAAGATATTCTTGGCAAAGGTAAATGGAAACAGTGCCTCTGTATTCAGCGAGTCAGTTCTGATGAAGGCCTGTTGTCAGTCTGGCTTCCCATGGAGACAAAGGGCATCGTGCCTTGATTGATGCTCTGGCCATGTCACTGGAAGTCGTCAAGTTCCGGTAGAGCGTTTGTTCGTTCACGAATTCGCTTTCATGGGCATGTCATAGAAAGTGTGAATTACCCAATTTGAGTACAGGTTAGACATTACGGGACGAAATTCCCTTGTGATCAGATTCACTTTCCTGGAAGACTTTGTGTACTGCCTGTGAAGTGAGCTGAGACTTTGTTTCCAAAAAAAAAACCCTGAATGGGTTTTAATAACTTCGTTTAACATGTAATGATTCTTTGCACCGATTACCATGCTTTGAATATCTTTTTCCATATTTATTTTTATATGCTATGTCTCTTTGGTTTTTACTGATTTTTCTAAATTTTGATTTTGCCATGTTTAATTATGCGTGTTTCTTTTGGGTTTGGTAACGTGGGAGATATCGTACATTTATTTTTCTCTGTGCCTATTTTTGAAAGTTTTGTTTTTCCTTTGTTTCCTCAGATGTATTGAATTAGAGGTCAAATAAATGGAAGGGAATGTGACTTATCATGACTTCGGTGGTGTTTGACTTATTTTGACTCGTATGTCGTAGAGACTCAGTTAGTGGAAAATTATAGCACTATGTTATTCTAACTTGGTTGTTTTTGGGGTTAACAGTTCTGGGACGTAGATATTCCCATTTCATTTCTATATGATTCCACACTATTTGCTATGTTAGGCTACTGAGTAAACTATTTTTTTTAGACATGTTTATGCTGAAATTCCTTAGTTCAATTAGTGACTTGAATAACGAGAGAGAGAGAGAGAGAGAGAGAGAGAGAGAGAGAGAGAGAGAGAGAGAGAGAGAGAGAGAGAGAGAGAGAGAGAGAGAGAGAGAGAGAGAGAGGAGAGAAGTTGAGCGAGTGAGCAGGCTGCCCAACGCTATATATATATATATATATATATATATATATATATATATATATATATATATATATATATATATATATATATATATATATATATATATATATATATATATATATATGTGTGTGTGTGTGTGTGTGTATGTATATATATATATATATATATATATATATATATATATATATATATATATCAATGAAAAGAGCAAATGATAAAACTAACGAATGGAAATTAAAATTACATAAAACTCACCAATCTTCTTCATTGACCGCATAGTAGAAGAAAAGAAATTTTGTACAATAAGAGAATGTAACCTTGGAAAAAGTTCATATATTGCTTTTTCGTTATTTTATATGCAGACACTTTATTTAAATTGCTTTAATTAAGATTTAGCAATAAAGGAACAGAAAAATAACAGCAAGCCATAAATAAATCGTTATGGGAGTATTTTTGCTCAGTATCCAAGCCCCTCACAAGATGAAATATGGGTATCCATAGACGGAGTTTCCAATATAAGCCCTCTCAGCCGTCATTCAACCCAATAACTTATATAAACTTCTTTCTTAATGACAAAATAATAGTTTCAAGAAGTTAACAAGTACAAAATGCACCAGTTTCTTCCGGCGCAATCGAGTTTTCTGTACAGTGTATAATACTGTACGAAACTCTCGATGTGTTGCAGTATGAAACTCTCAACCACGACCGGGCAGTGCTCATTTGCTCCCCAGGTGCGGTCAAGTGAAGATTCATTGGTGGCTGACAACTTTAGCTGTGACAGACGCACGATATATGGTTAACCTTAAACCTTAAATAAAATAAAACCTTCTAAGGCTAAAGGGCTGCAATTTAGTACGTTTGATGTTTGGAGGGTGGATGATCAACATACCAATTTTGAGCCCTCTAGCCTTGGTAGTTTTTAAGATCTTAGGGCAGATAGAAAAACTGCGGACGGACAGACAAATTGCCATCTCAGTAGTTTTTTTTACAGAAAACTAAAAACCAAATCATAAAAGTTAGAGGTCTTGAAGATGACTTGGAGTTTTCCATTCATGTAATTTTACTAGGAAGTAGACAGTTGGGAGGTGAGCAGGTTTGGCGAGGTAACCTGGGTTTGTATTGAAAGTTCAGTTACCCGATCTTTTCATACTTGCTATAGACATCTGATTACTCACGGACGTGTCCAATCAGCATTACCAGATGTTCACAGACCCCCAAATAAACGTCTCATAGTATCGTGCCAGCCAACACAAAGAATTATATGGGTTAATATTAGTTATTCATACCGAATTCATACAAATTTAGGCATAAAGTAAAATCAAAAGATGTGGATGGATACAACTGGAATATCAGTTCTGGGCCGTTTTCAAGGCCATAAAGGTAAAATGTAGCGAAAATTGCAATAATTATCATTTTGATTTAGGGGGTAAGAAAAATTAAACCATAGTTACTCCTTACGTTTCTGTTCCCATGTGTTCATACTCAGACTACAAAAATATATATCATAAGTCACAACAAACCAAGAAGTCACACTGCAGCCTCAAAATAATGTGGTCCAAAAACATGTTATGACGAGAGAGTTTCAAGCTGTGATTAATCCAAACCAACAAACTGAAGTTTCATATCTGGGTTTTGCTTAGTTTCTTTCCACAACAGTTCCAAAGGGGTTTATTAATAAGCCATGCTATTCAAAATGTCGTGGGGCCTACAAGTATTGGCCTTTTGTTCAGTTAATATTTTACACCACCTTCATTTTCGGTAAAGCACACACACGCACACACACACGCATATATATAAATAAATATATATATATATATATATATATATATATATATATATATATATATGTATATATATATATATATATATATATATATATATATATATATATATATATATATATATATACATATATATATATATATATATATATATATATATATATATATATATATATATATATATATATATATATATATATATATATATACATATATATATATATATATATATATATATATATATATATATATATATATATATATATATATATATATATATATATATATATATATATATATATATATATATATATATATATATATATATATATATATATATATATATATATATATATATATATATATATACACATACATATGTGTGTATATTGCAGTGAGGAAAAAACTCTTCCTCCCCAAACCTCCTGTCACAATTACTAATAAATAAAAGCATAAGAGTAAATGTTTTAACATCTTGTGAATTCATAATTAATGAAGAAGCTGAAGGTAAATAAATTGCCCCTTCGATTTCCCTCTCACCCATCCCTTGGGTAAACCTTAACCTTCCCTTGACTGAGTGACTTGCCCAAGCCTTAATCCAGGTGCAGTCCTAAGATAATTCATTCTTGCCAGCATGGAGTGACTCACGAAAGAAAGCTGGCTGCCGCCTTGGCACCTGGGCATGCGTGACCTGGCAAAGCAGCATGCCTGCCAAACACCACGTGCGGGCCCTCTATAGGAGTACCAGTGACGACACCGCCACCTAGATGGAGGGGTATCTTAATCCTCTGGCGTTACAAAAGGACGTTACGCAGGCGGATCACCCTTAGGACACTCATAGACATTGGAAACCTACCCAGGACACTTGCAGTCCTCCAGCTCCCTTCGAGCTACTCCCATGCTTTCCCATGCGGCTGTTTATAAGCCTAGTTATTTCTCTGCGGACCCCTTCATTATCACCTCCATTGCTGGTGCCTTTAGACGAGGAAACCCCACCTCCTGAAGAAGGTAATGTACCCAAATTAAGGTTCTCGAAGTCAGTCACGTACCCTATTATTTTCTCTTACTATTTTATTTTCTTTTCTCAGTGCAATTTACTTCAGTGAGACCTGTGTCATAAGTAAAGGCATAACCTGGTAACGTAAATGTAATAACCTGTGTTACAGAATCGAGATACTTGGCACCTTAAGTGCAACCGCCCCCCCTTCCCGATTTCGTTAACTTATGCTGTTGACTATTTAGTAACCGTTGTATTTTCGATTACAGATAGGAGTGCTTTGCTTTGGAACTTCCTCATCGTGTTGTATGTGCACAGTGGCTTAAACATTGCATCTTCCATTGTGGTGCCCTTTGAAGAAGGGCCCACCTTGCGTTCATCATGAATCATTCACCTTTTGTTTAGTTGATTGTACAACAGGGCTCTGCTCCCCTGTCCATCATTATTCCCCATTCCTCTGATTGTGTTTTGATGTATATATAATTAATTATGTGAACCTAAGGGTTTACCTGATCACTCCCTCATTTGAAGAAAGGCCCTAGGCCAGCATTTTATCCTATATGTTTTGTCTTAGCCCCGAGCTAGAAATTAGATCCAGTTACTACTACCAACCCCCTTTTTCCACGGTAAGGTCCATGAATCTCAGTTAGAATCATCCTATGGCCTCAAAGCAGCCAAGTTGACCTCCGGTCCAGATCAAAACCATATCAGTGGTAACTGATGCTCAGCATCTTGCAGTGCAATTGCTCTATCAGCTGAACAGCATTGCTAAAAAGCTGGTTGCAAGACTAGAAATTAACCTTTTAGCATAAAACCCATAAATAAGCACAGAAGTGAGCAGTTCCACAGCGTAAGTAAAAGTATTGTTATTTTATACTTTCCTATTAATTATGAACAAAGTGTGATTGTAAAATCAGCGTAAGGAATTTGTTAGACCACCTGCATGCAAAATTAGTCATAGCAACGAGAGAGCATCAACCAATCCACGACCTTTGTTGCTAACACATGATAGTCCTGCATGTCTTAACAGATAGGATAACTAGGGGAGTGAAGTGAATATCCCAGTGATAAAACAGGAATTGTTTCATGTATTCCTCCCTGTGTTATCCAGACAATTTGTTGTCTCAGAACTTTTAGATAGGCACATATTTACTGGCTGTGAGTAAAGGCCGTCCAACAATATTTTATCCGTTGGATTAAATTTTCTCTCTCTGGCCCCTGCACGATAGGAAGTGTTAGGATTCGGTGAGGCTTCCCTTAATTTTGCCATTTCACTTTAATTCAGTCTAGTGCATTTTGAATGGGACACGTCAGCCCATAAAATTTGTCCATAGAGATAACGTCTGCTAGAAATATGGAATTTAATTAACTGGACTCGCAGCACATATAAGGTCCCCAGTCCTTTCATTTGCAACGGACCATCAGTCAGAAAACAAAATGCACATCATATCATTTCTAAGCCCAAGAAGTTTCCCAGACGAGAGCAAGAATCCCAGACTTATCCCAGACGACTGTGGTCACATGACTAATCGCTGGTCATAAGAATCACCAAATGCTCTCAGGCTTTGTCAGCACTGACCACACGACCCGCGAGGGTAGAGTAAGACATGGGTATGCGTCTTGAGAATACCTGACATATACAGTTTTACTTAATTAGGAAATAAGTCAGACAATAGCTAAACAGCCTCTCAGGGTTTTTCAGAATGTCTTTAGCTGCACTTTTTAATCAAAATCTACTGTATATTGTAATCTATAAAATACTTTGTGACCTATGTTTTTTTAGATGCTCGGCTACCCAAAAGTGTTGCTCCTCATGACTAGCGAAAATCAATTATTAATTTCAGATTCATACACTAATTGGGCAGCCACACCCATGGCAGGCTGATCTTCACACAAGGGTTTACTCTCACAATGTTTTCATACACGACAAATAATCTACTTCATGAAGAGTATGTGACAACAAAGGACCTGATCACCAATAAAGTAGCAATGAGGAGGTACTGATTTGGCACGGGGAAAGGTTCGTCTTCCGGCACTAGGGGAAGTGGTGGAATTGTGGTGATTACTCCCCTTAAAGGCAGCACCGGATCAACTTGAAGTTCCCCATGCAGATGTCGCATGAAGATACGAGCAGTAGAGTTGAATACACTCTTGCCCAGGACTCAAAACTTCGGCTTGACCAGTCTACACGCTGCATTGAAGAGACAGGATCCTCGTAGGAGAAACGTATCTAATGAATTATGGCACTGGATGGAGACCTCACACAGCTTGCAAAACACTGCGTTGAGAGTCTTTGTAGAGGCCACTTTGTACTCATGTTGAAACATTCGAAAGTCACAGTCAGAAGGAGCCTGGTTATGTACTAACATCTCACATCCTAACCAGTCAATGTTTATGGGTGTAAAGATAATATTGTCACAAATATATCTATCATGAACTAAAACATATCCAGACTTATAATTAACAGCCGAGAATTGAAACTGGTCCCCCAAAAGGTACATTGTCTTCTCACTATCCCATACAATAAATTAACAGTAAGTCAGCCAGATTCTCCTAACAACAACTGCTGTTCACACGCATTCAGAAAATGGCGTCTCTTCTAATGTTGCAAGCAGTCTGTACCTGAGCACCAGGAAATTTGAATTTGGTGGCTAATTTGAATGGCTTACTGGAACTTTAAAATTTAATTATTTCAAAAGAGAAACCAGAAAAACACCCCTCCAGAATATGAGCTTTCAGAAAAACTAAGTATCACGGCTATATCTTTTACCGTTATTGCTCCACACATAGGTTAGTTCCTCACCCACCCACCCTGTACCACATCCCCTGAACACCAAAAATCGATATCTGGATCTCCGGAACGGCTGAACGGGTTCCAATGAAATTGGCACGATTAGAGACCTTTGTGGGAAACCTCTACAGCCAGAGTTCCATCCCGGGTGGTTATAGAGTTACAGTGGGTCAAAGTCGGGGTTTTTGTGTACTCCAGGTGTCTGGGTTTTACTAAGCGCCAGCTACCTTGGTGGTTGATATTCTCTATTAAAATGTTTGCTGCTTATTTCCAATATATTTAAAAAATAGGTATGGTTTGGGTAATTTTCCCTGTAGCTTGAATACAAACAGTCTACTATTACATAGAGTTACAATAACCTTCACTAGAGGCTTTGTGAACCATTTTCTTCCCAAAATATTGTTCTTAATGCAGGGGATCCCTATTATCTTCCTAACTAAAGAAGAATACTACCGGTGAATCTTTCTTTGTTAACAGATGGCTTCATATTATCAAAACAAGAGATTCTCTGTGGAAACAGCATTCTTTTCAAAGTGTTCATCGTCTTATGGAGGAGATCTTTCGACGATAAAACTATACAGTTTTTTAGAAGTTGTTAAGTCTATAATAGTGAAGGAAAGGAAAACCTCGGTCTAAATTCCTTGTTGTTCTTTGTCACATCTGTGGTCGATAAAAGTCTCTTCAATCAGTCTTATTCATAGTTACTTTTTGACGAAAATAAGTCAGCTCCTATTTACAGCCCCCCAAAAAAGTAAATTAGAGAGGTAGCAGACTTAGCCCTAAGGTCCATACTAAACAAAGATTTTATCGTGGGTGAAAAAATCCAGAATCTTGTCCTGGAGATGACGATTTTACCGGTTATTTATTATGATTACAAGTATTTGAGACTTCGCTTCTCTAACGGCCTCTTTTGATTTCCTCAGATTACCTCAAGACTTCTGTATATTAAGGAGGTTTTTATATTAACTATAGGCAACAGCCTAAGAGTTACTGAACGAGCCTTTAAGAACAAATAGAAAAGGCAGAAATATTCATATTATTATTATTATTATTATTATTATTATTATTATTATTATTATTATTATTATTATTATTATTATTATTATTACATAAGGCCTAGTAAGTAAATTTTCTTTCTATAATTGACTGCAGAGGACAGCATGAGCTATTGTAAGATAAGAGCAGTAATATGTAAACTATTCATCAGCAAAAATGTTTTAAATAAGAAAACAGAAACAAACTCACGTAATAAGTTTTTCTCCTATTATTATTATTATTATTATTATTATTATTATTATTATTATTATTATTATTATTATTATTATTATTATTATTATTATTATTATATAACAAACTGTGCATGGACTTAAGTGAACCAACCAAAAGAGCTATCAAATTGATAAATAGTGGTCCACAAGATAAAATGCAAAAATAGACAATGTATCTGGAAAAAGAAAGGTAATATAATGATATAAAAATTAAAATAAAATAAAATAAAAGTCAGGTAATATACGAATACACAAGAAAAGTATTTGTTTTAACGCATCACGGGCACTTTTATGCGGCTTAGTTTTAATTAGCTAATATAACTAATTCATTTTCGTAATTTTATTTACGAGCAGATTACAGTAGTACTATATGTTTCCAAAACCATTAAGTACGTTGTGTGTGTGTGTTCCTGTGTGTGTGTGGAGGGGGTAATATAATGATATGTAAGGAATACTCTGACTTTAGACTCTGGAATTTTAACCAGTTAAAGGTATTTTTATACGTTTATAAACCCGTATAAAGACAAGGAGCCTCAAAATGTTTCCTTCATTGGAAGTAGGAAAACACTATGAATTCCCTTCTCTGTTCCTCCCCCTCTCCCCTCTCTCTCTCTCTCTCTCTCTCTCTCTCTTTCTCTCTCTTTCTCTCTCTTTGAATTTTATTTCTATTTCAGGTTTGATTTTTACGAAATATTTAATAATTTCAAAGGAATTTCCATGATTCGTGTTTTTCTTCCGTATCCCACGACCTGGTACCCAGACAAGATAAATGGGGATTCATTATCTTTATGAACTTCGGTGTCCTTTTTTTTTTTTTTTTTTTTTTTTTTGCACAGCCGGTTATATGGGAAGGTTGGTTAATCAGATGAGTGTTAACCTGAACTTCCTCAATATGAAAAGAGGAGAGAGAAGGATGAGGCCAGTTGGTAAAAGGACTTATGGGAGAGGAAAAGAGGCGTTATAAGTAGAGAGTAAAAAGAGAAGTTAATAAGGGGAGGTTGGGGTAGGGTGGATAAGAGAGGAGAGGAGAGACAAAGTTGAAAAATAGAGGAGAACGATGAACAAAGAGGGGGAGGAGGGGGAGAGGAGCAGTGATATGGAGAGCCTAGACTGAAACGTAGGAGGCAACAAAGACGGCTGCTCTATTTCTTCAGATGGAATTTGAATGACCATATTTCTGCATTTTCCTTTTCGATGAGAAACTCATCGTTTTTTTTTTTATCCGATGAATATAAACATTTTTTGTGCTTTCAGTTTTTAAATAGTGTAAACGGAATCTGAAACGCCGAGATGATTCTGTCCTTCGAAAGAAATACTTATTCTTTCCCCTCGTATTTCAGAGCCACTTTGCTCCCCACTGTTGTCATGATTTTCCTTGGCTTCTCTTCATGAAAATGAGCAAGAAGGGAACTCTAACGAGTAATCTAGCCTTGTTTCGACAGAGTTTTACATACATGCTTTTTAATAATATAATAATAATAATAATAATAATAATAATAATAATAATAATAATAACAAATCTCTACTTTATGGGTATAGTTATAATTAGAAGCTAAATTTAAGTGCAATTTGATCGACTATATCCAACATTTTAATTACAATGGATAGCAGATACACAGTTTACCTCGGCTTCTGTATCTTGACCCTCTTCTGGTTTTAGTTTTGAAGCTCTGTCTGAGAGAAAGTCAGGGGCATTTCTTGCGATTTCAGAAACCTATAAATTTTGACTTTATGACACTGTTTGCTGTTGTCTGTGTGAGAGAAAAATGTCTACCTCGACATTGAATTCCTTAGAAAACTGGAATCAGCCCTTTTGCTTCCATCACATTTACTTGGAGCAGAGAATTAACTGCTCTTCTTGAGAGTCGGGGCAGGCGGGTACCCGTCCTGCAAAAGCGAACGCAAACTCACTGTAAAAGAAAAGCAAAAGTTGTCGGAACCAGGAACGGAGATCATAGTCTACTGAGTGACAACATTCTTCCGTCAGGCAAAAAGTGAACATACTTTGTACAAGAGATTCCTCCTCCTCTGCAGATGACTTACTCACCAAACTAACCCCTAATCACAGCAACTCGACTTTCCAGATGTCTAGACAATGCCCGGAGCAAATTGGGATCCAGTTTTGGTCTTGTTTTCAGTACTTAAAAGAATTTAGCAAAACTTGAAAGGAATGTGAGGTGAATTAGAGGTACATGACTGTAGTTCGGTAACTTTTCGCCTGGTTCGACAGGCAAACCCTGGCGTCCAAACCAGGTTTCTTATTCACCCAACCACCATAACCGACCGTAGCTTCTGCTCTGCCACTGTGCCAGGTTACGTGCTGGCGTAAGGCCGGCTCAATTCACATCAACAAAGCAACGTTTGTGGTTTTGGTGCCATCCAGTACCAGCTTTAAGGGCATTAAGTTTTAAATGGACGTTCCTCACGACAGCCTTCGCTTCCTTTACGGCCACTTTCGCCACACAGATTGCCAGTAAGTCACTTAAAGTGGAATATTAAAAGACGGCCGAGCTCTAATGACCAGCAGATGTTCGATAGGATTGCACAGTCTAACCTTAAGAAAAAAATATTAGATTCATCGCTTTGGAGATACATTTTATCATATAGCATGATTAACATCTGACAAACACACACACACACACACACACACACACACACACACACATATATATATATATATATATATATATATATATATATATATATATATATATATATATATATATATATATTTATATATATATATATATATATATATATATATATATATATATATATATATATATATATATACATATATATATATATATATATATATATATATATATATATATATATATATATATAAATATATATATATATATATATATATATATTTATATTTATATATATATATATATATATATATATATATATATATATATATATATAAAGATATATATATATATATATATATATATATATATATATATATATATATATATATATATATATATATATATATATATATATATATATATATATATATATATATATATATACTATATATATATTCTATTTTCCAGCAGCTTTCGAATTTCATATACTCACTTTATAATTTTCAGCTCCGTTTAGGATATTAGTGTTAAACATTACCTTTTATCCTCAGCTTTATTCAATTTTAATTTGTTCGTTTTTCATGAACACCCCAGGCGCATCTCCATCGGTCAAGGCATGCGCAACATTCCTTTGCACTAAGGGAGCATTAGATATCATTTACATCTCTTAAATCTCTCTCTCTCTCTCTCTCTCTCTCTCTCTCTCTCTCTCTCTCTCTCTGCTGACGCACAATTTCTCCCGAAGGGTTTTGTACAGTAATTACTCCGAGATTTGACTGAGGTCTGATGAATTTTTCTTTAGCATTAGGAAGTCCTATAATCTCTTTTAAGAGTCTTCATATAAGCGGAGAGCTATGTTGAGATTCTTAAAAATCAGTCTTCACCTTAGGTCAAAGGCGGTTCATCCGAGAGTCATGTACAAAACAGCAATCGAATTGTTGATTTATACTCAGCTTCTCCCTTTGAAAGCTTGTCCCCAGTTATTAGAATAGCGCAACTCATCACAAAACTACACTCCAACAATGTATACGTGAAGCAAAAATGAATATGAAAGTTAGCCAAGGAGCGGTCAGGACCAAAGATGAATGACAACGATAAGGCAGTCCCTCTACTATAACAACCAAATGAAATCAACCTACAAAGAGGAAGTGTCTCGTTAAGGAAATCATTCCGTCAAAGTCCATCGACGGCACTACGGCAAGTATGAGAGCCATTGTTTATCAGCAGTGAGAGGAGACAGAGGAAGAGGTCAGAGTGACAGTGAGTGTGGGGAGTCGACGTCCTGACGATGGGCCTCGTGCATACTAATTGGATGAAGCGGCTTTTTGTGAAAGATTCATGCTTACCAGTTTCATCCACGACTTAGACTTCAAATTTTAAATAAAACGGTACCCACTGTCCTGGTTTTTATCTTACACCACACCTTGAGACCAGCTCAATGATACACACACACACAGATATGTATATATATATATATATATATATATATATATATATATATATATATATATATATATATATATATATAATATATATATATATATATATATATATATATATTTTTTTTTTTTTTTTTTTTTTTTGCCCAAGACCTTCCTTTCTATCGAGCATGTGACCACAAATAAGATATCATTCCCTGTACTTGTGTAGCCCAGATCTAGACTTTGCCGCAACATTCAACAACAAAACTTAACTTGGAAGAAAATATGACTTTAAAGAACAATACAACGAGGGAAAATTTCAAAAGCAAGTTGAAGGTATCCTTGCAGACTAAGACTTCTTAATTCGGGTTTGTAGAATAAAATGACCGTAATTTCTGTTGTTCGTCTGTTCTTTAGTTCATGAACTGGTCGCTAAGTGGATAAAGTCTAAGGTGATAGACATTCATTCTCTTGAGTAACCTGGAATTTTGTTCAAAATCGATAGTCTCGATGCTCTTATTTTTGAAGGATAATTATCACGACAGAGGGGAACTGAATGTTTCTCTGGAGAAATAATATATCTGATATTCAGTGTGAATAGTAAATATATATATATATATATATATATATATTATATAAATATATATATATATATATATATATATATATATATATATATATATATATATATATATATATATATATATATATATATATATATATATAATAAAAATAATAATAATTTGCAAGGAATGAGATGCGCTCACACAGACTCAGGTTTTGACTTAAATATCTAGAAAATGAGAATGTGAAACTATCAGACACACACATCGATCAAGAAATGTTTGAAATCCTGAAGACTCTCAGTTTTCTTACTCAGGGAAAATCGGTAGTGAAGTTTTCATGAGAAGGAGAGAAAGTGGGGTTTACTTTTCTCCATAAAGCTTTTACTTGAATTTTATCTTACCAGCGCGACATATCGTGTGTGTGTGTGTTTCAGGTCTTACAGACGGACATAAGACGGACATAAAGCGAATAAGAGACTGAGAGAATCATACAGACAGGACTTCACGTATTATATATATTGCCGGAATAAAAAGACGCAGTGCTAATAATATTCATAATAATTTTGAAGCATGACTAAGAATTTATAACTGGAATCAGTTTGATCATCATCATCTAATTTATACCTGATACATGTCAAAAAGGAATTATTGTTACTTTATTCATTTTCCGCGTAATGGGAACTGCATAAAAAAAATAATACTTGCTTACTGTTAGTTTCGTGTTACTTAGGCAACCAAGCTGTTATCATCGTTCCTATTCTTGATAGCATGGATTCAAAAGAAATTTACATTTTTATCTTAGCTTGGAAAAAATTATAACTCAGATTAACTGTTTGTATACTAATCTACTGAAGAAGCAATTTAAATGTAAAAATATTGACTAAAAGAGTTACGTATAGCAAGAGAAAATAAGCTTCCAACTCCAATATTATCACTGGTAATGATGGACACATTTTATGCACTTTTGAAATGTGTTTAGCTCACACTTAAAAAAACATGAATTATTTTTCTTCATTTTTCGCAATTGGATATCTAATTAGGTAACTGTCTCTATTAAATATAGTAAAGTTACATATTATATTAATAAGAATCTAAATAATGATTAAACACTTAATCTAAAAGACATCATTAATTATAAACCCAAGTACTATCAAAGATTTTCTCAATCTCTCCCCCACTCTCCCATCTCCCTTGCAATTCTCCCCCCAACCGGCTCCTCTATCCCCAGCTTCCCGCTTATTTTCCTCTGGAAAAAGCCTCATTATTCAAAGACGTTCTCTCGCCATACCCTGCCCAGTTCATGAACTATTCCTCCTCCTCTTTTTATCGGCATGTTACGCCTTCTAACTTGAACATTCCTTGTTCCATTTTTTCTCATGTGAAGTTTAGTTATCCAGCTATTTATGTTACATACATATACATACTTACATACATACATATTATTACATACACATTTTTCGAGAGTAAAAGTTTGTCTTCGGATTTGTGTGAGCTTCATGAAGGCTTTTAATGTAGTTAAGAGAGAGAGAGAGAGAGAGAGAGAGAGAGAGGGAGGGAGAGAGAGAGAGAGAGAGACAGAGTAGAGAGAGAGCACTCATTAATTGATACTTTGGGCTCATTTTTGATAAAATATTTGAGATTATTTTTGTAAAAAAAAACATTTTCAATGTACTTTTTTACAAAACTTTTGGGGTCCATGAACCACGAACTTTTTTCACCACCTTTCTGAAGACTTATTTGCTTTTTTTCTTTTCACGACTTGAAAACCAAATGTACTTTTTTTATTTTCATTTTTTCTTATTTTTTTTTTTTTTACTTTTGGTCGTTTTCTCTCTCTTGCTCTTCCCTTTGCTACATAAAGAGCTAATAAACACAAATCTCAAGAAATTCTGTGCTTTTAAACCACCAGAATATTGTAATGTGGTTGGAAGGTTTTTCTTTCTCATTCAATGGTCTGGTTTAGGACATTTATTTTTACGCGTTAAACATTCCCTCGATGAGAAGGTGAGATTAATGGTTCTTATCTATCTAATAGTATATAAAGTTCCTGATAACTCTGGAAAGAATCCATCTTTCCCCAGAAGAAAACAGGTACCCTTTAATGTAGAGCATCTGGTGTCTCTAGTCCTTGTTCATGTCTCATCGATACCAGCATAAAGCGCTTTGCCGTTTAATTGTAATCCTTTGAACTTAAAAATCTGATCAAAAGTAAATTTGATTCAGTACTGAAATTATGCGTTTTTCAATAATAAGTCAGTAAATGTTACTTCATTGCTGCCACTTTTTATCCTTTTTTTAAACTGCTTTATCAAGGATGAGCCTTGCACACAAATTCGCTTAAGCCAAATTATACGGATGCACAAATTATGTTATGTATGTACGTATGAATGAATGAATGCATGTATGTATGATTCGTTAACCGCAAATCCGTTAATCACAGTGAAGCATCATAATGGTGGATGCATGGGAGTCATCTGCCAGCAATCTATAATCGTAACCAGCCATCAGTCACAACGAGCCAGTTTCTGTTTCCATAATCGGTGCGAATGTTGTCTGATGTATTTCGCAATTTCAAAATATGATGTTTTTCAAGAGAAGTTTCCCTTATTTATTTTCAGTAATATTCGCCAAATTAGAATACTCGTGACAGAATTTGTTTGTGGCTGATTTATTTTCCTTCAGTCTTTTAGCTTTCGTTGTGATGTTCATTTGTCCTTGCTTAAACATGCCCACATACTCTTGTGCATTAGACTTTTGTGGATAAAATTTCTAAACTAGATTTCCTTCGGCAGTTGTAATATTCAAGTCTCTGCTGAGAGATTTGCACGATATGGGTATTATCCATACGACGATGATATTTCAAGCAAGAAGTGTTATGGCGTCGATGCCTGAAGCAAATCCTCAGAGGGCAAAAAAATACAACATTTGTCACTAATAGCTCTTCACCTTCTGACATATCTTTTTATTATTAGCTGTGTTCTCAAATGTATATCTACAGCGACAAAAAAAGAAAGTTGAAGCTAGATTTGTCATAATTAAAAGTAAAATCAGTCATTAAAGTAGTATAATAACAAAGTTAGAAGTAACTGGAAGATTTGATTAGTGAAATAACTTCACAATTCATATGCAACATGATTACTTTTCATTATCCATTTTAAAAATTGCAGCCAATTTCAAAAATAATGTTTCTTCATCACTTTCTATTCTTTTCCTCATCGCACATACTGCTAGAATGTAGCATTTTAAAGAAAGCCCATACATAAAGAATTAACTGGCTTGTATTAACTGTTATGACAACAAAATTAATCCACGCCGTCACTTGTAACTGCAAACCCTAAGCACAATAGCATCGCAATAACTTGTCTTTTTTTCTCTCACAAAGCAAGTGATTTCAGATTTGTTCATTTTTGCAGATGGATGAGCATAAGCAGGTATGCATATGATTACCTTGTTAAAAGATTTCTAAAGCATATCGGCAACGATATATTGTTTAGTAAATAGGTATATTTCTTCAACATTATTTTTACTGGTAGCTTATATTCAAGATATTGTCACCTTAAACGGCGAAGTACATATTTTCCTGTACTGATAAACAGATGGTCATACCTACGTCACGATTATGTAATTTTCTGGCCTGGGAATGTTTGTTGCATAAATTATTTTCGCTTTCGACTTCCAGTTAAAAATGTGCGATTTTGTACTCCCTGGAGGAACTGCTGATCACTGTCTTCTTTCTACCTCTTGCACCATAGCCCTAAGGTATAAGATGCAAGTTTTAGTGAAGACTAACGTTTTTACAATGCAGGGGCATCTACACTAAATTTAGTTTTTTAAAACCTTTTATAAATGCTATCATACATTTGAATGCTGTAACAATTCCATCAATACATAAGGATAGTTTGAGTAGTGGAGCTTAATCATGACTAGATTGGGCATTTCAGTGCAACCGACCATTCCCTAACATCCAGAATGGCTCTGTTAACTCCGAGCAGTGATTTGTGCACTGTTATTAGGCGACCTGTCGTGAGAATCAAACTGTGGCAATCCTCTCATCTGACAGGGAAGATCCATTCTTTCTTTTTTTGGCTTTGTACAAAACAACCAAAATACTCTCTCTCTCTCTCTCTCTCTCTCTCTCTCTCTCTCTCTCTCTCTCTCTCTGTGGTTGTTTGTAAAATAAAAACGTAATCTGGGAAGCTGTAACTATGTGAGCCTCTGCAGGTGCCTGAAATTTTTCTACTTCATGGAAATCATTTTGGGTGAATTTCAGTGACAATAAAAGCAAATGTATCTCATTCATCATTGCAAAACGCAGCATTAATTTGGACCTGTTTGGAAAACTGCTTTACAATCAACTAGGCACTGAAAGATGTCAATATGAATGAAGCAGGATCTGAGTTTGTAAAGTGTGAACGTTTTCGTTTGCATTATTTATTAAGGCCTTTAGGGAGCCACAGTGAAAACACATTGCTTTCTTTTAGAATCTAAAGAAGTAACCCTGAGTGTGGTTACAGATCTGTGATTATTACATATGATTATTTCTACCATTATAAACTTTACTTAAATGACTGTAGCAAAGCCTATGTGAGAGGTATTCATTCTACATCTGACAAATGTCTTTTTAGAAACTCATACTCGAATTAACTGAATCAAGTGAGACTTCAAAGCTAACTAGTCTGTAATACTCAAGGCAAAACAACGGAGAAAGAAAGATATACAAAAATATATTTTTTATCATTATTGATAATGGTTAGTTACGTTTTAATATTTGGGATTTAGACAATATATTTTTTCTAACATTTATTTAGACGTTATTCATAAACCTTTATTTGCAGGGCTAATATTTTCCACCTCATCCTCTCAAAGCTGAAAACGATTCCAAATAGAATCGAACAGTGGCAATAAACATGTGCTGGGTATCGCGTTTGTGTTGACTTGCAACGCCTTGTAGAGATATCCTAGAACTCTGTATTTATTTACTATCACCGGGTTTATTTGTTTCATTGATATTGTTATTCAAAAGTTTAAGCATGTAATAAATAAATGAAAGCATAAATGTAAGGGTTTACATAAGAATAAATGAAAATAAACTTCATTAATAAACAAACGTATGTCTCCCATTCAACAAAAAGTAAACAGTAATATAAAATAGAAATATATAAAGAAAAGAGTTAATAATATCTAGAAACTTGGGAGTTTAATAGTTCTTCACGTTTATAAAACGAACAGTGTTTATTGTTCTCAACAGGAAGCCTTTAGCGGGAGGTGAGAATAAGATCACGTCTCATCTATGAGCAAGAACAATGGATTGCCATTGCTGAAAACTCGGGCGGTTTTTCCCAGAGGAGTCAATCCATAATCGCTTTACAAACTTCGAGAAAACTCGAGGGACATTCTCTGGTTTTTGTTCTTTCACCAGGGCAAGAGCAGGGAGATTTATGATTCGTTTTATCCATTTACCTTTTCGCATATTCTTCCATCTATCTGATACACACACACACACACACATATATATATATATATATATATATATATATATATATATATATATATATATATATATATGTGTGTGTGTGTGTGTGTGTGTGTGTGTGTGTGTGTGTGTGTGTGTGTGTCTGTGTGTGTGTGTGTGTGTATATATGTTTCTGGCTCACATCAGGGACTGAACTCTGGTCTCTTAAATGAAAGGTCAGGGCGCTACCAATTGACCAACACAGGTCACAAAAAGAGGTTGGAACCTAAGTACTTCTGTACCTGAGGTTTTTCCTAAGTAGGCTGGTGTCTAATATACCCAACAAATTTTACCCAACTTCCCAACCCCAGTGAGTCAGTGGGTGAATTTCATTCATATTGCCATTTCAGCAGGATTATGATGAAACTAATGGACACATGAGCACTTGTTTCACAGAGGTAATTTTCTGACTTACATCGGGATCGGAACTTACAGTAGTTTCTCCAATAAAAAAGCCAGGGAGTTACCAATTGACACGCAAGTCATAAAAAAAGTTGGAACGTTCTAAAATTCACATAAAAACTAACCAATTAAAATAAAGCCTTATGAAACAAAGTCTTTACTTCAAGTTTTAGACATCCAAGCAATATAGTTATGATATAAATAAGAGTAATATAAAACGGAGAAACAGGAATTAATGGAGGTAGTACTATTCGAAATAAGTTAGAATTATGAGCAGAACGCAAACCCATCACGCCACTATCGTCAAGAGATCAAAGAGTTGCTCAGTTGTAATAAGAATTAGAGTTCCATACAGGAAAACTATTAAACAGAACAAAAATTTAAGAGCAAGTATAATTGGAACGGGAAACCAAATTCCCTTTTGTTGATTTTGACAAACAATCAGTATTACCAAAGACACCAGAATGAAAACTCTATGAAGGTTTGTAAAAGTACAGTTAAAGCTTAATATTTTTACTCCATAAAATTGTAATGCGAATTCTTTTCATAAATGAATGCCTTTTCTAAAAACAACAACAAATGTAAAGGCTAATTACTGTTGTGTACATTTGTGCATGTTTATTTATTTGCAATGACAATATTGTATTCAAATTGCTTTTGGAACGATATAAACTTTTTCTTGTTCAGAGGATAGTTGTAAAAAAAGAACATCGCTGAATTGCCGAAAAAAATAAAGCAAATTGGGAGTTTATTCCAAAGGAAATGAATGAACTTTCCGAGAAAGAATTATCATTCAAAGAGATCCCAATGTGAAATAAGCAAACCGAAACGTAACCCGGCTGTGAATGAAGACGCAGCGTTCGTCCAAAACCTCAAAAAATCCTCACGCAGAAGGCTTAGTGGCTCCGAGGCACAAGGTAATAAAACAGATAGATTTTAATTAAATTCTGACTGCATTTTAGTTTCCTGTAAAAGAAAATCAATGAGGTGGCTATATGTCTGTCCGTCGCACTTTTTCCGCCCTCAGATCTTAAAACTACTGAGGCCAGGGCTGCAAATTGGTATGTTGATCATCCACCCTCCAATCATCAAACATACCAAATGGCGGGTCTCTAGCCTCAATGGATTTATTTTATTAGTGAGTTAAAGTTAGCTTCATGATCGTGCGTCTGACACAGCTATAGGTGCCAACAACACATGACATGCCACGCAGATAGTTCAATTGCTTCAGCTGTTTTGGCTCGATGAACACACAATATTGTCGCTGATATGTGAGGCAACAGACCAAGTTGGTATGCAAGTACGTAAGTTAAGTGCAGATTAGAAAAATGGGATTGTGTCTAATTATTGCCCAAAGTTAGGTCTGGTTGATTTATTAACTAAGCCCAGGCGATATCATCAGAAGGTGGCTTTGTGTCATTTCCAATCTCTTAGAAGCAGCAGTTAAGAGTAAATCAGACTTCTCTTTTCTGTGGACTTTGAACTTGTGAATTTACCATATCCAAGACACTTATGAATTTGTGGGAAGAATTGGAAATAGTCATTTATGTCACTTTGATATTCTATTTTATTGTGTTCTGATTTGATATTTATTAACCATGCATTTTAGACTTTCATTATTATATCATATGCTTGTATACTGTATTTGTGGGAGATTACTATTTGTTTGATTTTCAACAGATGTCTGTGGGGTTGCTGTGGTTATAGAGAAGGACACTGCAATCTTTGCAGTTTAGTAGTTTACTTTCAATGTGGTTGACTTTAAGACTAGGCAGTATAATGTCTACGATGGAGTGTGTGGGAGTTTTGAGTGTAAAGGCTTTTTAGCCAGAGTAAGATTAAATCTTGAATTAGACTATTTTTGACTTGATAATTCATTTATTATGCATTTTAATCTTTTCTTTGTTAATTCATTACTTGTTGGGTTTGTTTGATAATAAATCTATTTATGTAGGAAAGATTGTGTTTCCTTAGGTATCCATTTGAGTTGTGTTGGAGAAGAAAGAGAGAGAAATTAATGCGGGTTGAATGCTGAGTGCGAGAGAGAGAGAGAGGGAGAAGATGCGGTTACTATTTCTGAAGATAGGCATAAACCGTTACGTAGCATTTCGAAAGGAATGTTTGATCTGTTAAGTATAACATATAACATATATATATATATATACTATATATATATATATATATACATATATACATACATTCATTCACACACACAAAACACACACACATGTACGTATGTGTGTGTGTGTTTTATGTAATGACTTTCATCCTTCAATTAACTTAGCCATGTGTTTCATGTTCTGACATCCACTTAAATTACACTATCACCCTGCAATGGAAGAATAAAAGTACTTAGGGGGAGTTCCGTGCTGTCTTTTTATTGCGAATTATTCTGGGAAGTGTAGGTAAGAATTAAAGATTTTTCAGCTACTAAAAGAAATTGCCCGGGCGAAAACATTTAATACAAATTAAATTCAACTGGATCTAGTTGAAATAGTCTTCTTAATGACGAGACAACCAAGCATAATTATTCATTAATTAGAGGATCTTATCTTAAGAATGAGTAGGATAATTATTCCTTAGTTTAGAGATCTTAGCTTGAGAATGAGTAGGAAAAAAGGATTCATTTCTTGTTTCTGGTGTGTGCTTTTCATGACTCGAAAGAAGGAGCAGGTCCATTTTTCGTGAGTGATGGTGCCATCTCTTCACTCTGACTGGAGCACCTCAATTCCCACGAGGCCTTACTGCGACTTCCTGAATCTTTCTTGAATATCTTAACCCAATTTTGCAAATGAAATCTTTATTCTTCTTGTTAAAAAAAGATGACAATATAATGTTATTTTATTTAACTATTTTGAAAGTTTACTTTTATGGCCATTCATACACTTCTTTCAGATTGGCAGTTTGCAATGTTGATTTGAATGAAACCTCACAGCCAAAGTATGTTCAGTTTTTCAGGTCATCCATGTCGAAGATATGGGTTTCTTGTCCTTCTTATTAATTTCCTGTACCATTTAGCTCTTTTTAAATGCCAACTTGTCATCAAATGAAAGAAAAATGTCCATTTGCCAGCGCATTACTATCTGTGGACGTCCGTCTCTGTCTCTTGACCATTTGAAAAAGCTCTTAGATTGATAATGCTGCAAAGAAGACCATCCTGTTAGAACAATGCGCTGGTCATACAGAGCAGAGGCTCTGCTCTCTTTAGAAGATTAAGAAAATCTCTATGAAACTCCGCGGCACCTGAAGTCTGTATGAATAACAGAGCCTCAAATCATTCTTTTTTCTAAAGATTAATTACTCATATGTAGCATTATTGAATGCATGAATAGAAAAGGCAAAAGAGTTGGGTAAACAAATCTGCCATTTGTGCAACCAATGCACTTCTGAGGCCTCCCATACACGAGGCAGGGATTTTCTGCTGACACTGAGGACCCTGTGGTGAATACTTGTCTTAATTTGATAAGAACATTTATTTCTTTAGAAAGTGCTTGACTGAGTCTAAATATACAATGGTAGAAACTGATAGCCTCTATGGTGTTTTTAAGCTTCGGTTAACTTTAGTTTATTTTGTTTCTCGATTCATGCATTTCATATTAATATATATATATATATATATATATATATATATATATATATATATATATATATATATTTATATATTTAATATTAAAAAGAGTTGAGTAAAAAATGGAACGATATTTAAAAAACCTTCAGAGCGGTCCTCATTGCTTGTGGTGAGATTTATTTGGAGAAAAATTAGAATAATGGTTCATGATCCTCTCATACAGATTCTGGTTTTTTTTTTTTATCAACGTTGTATGTTTTACTATCATTTAATTTGGAAGAGGCGTTGATGTTCATTTCTTTTTTGTGTTATTTATCAGGCGTTTCATAGATCATATTGAAACAGTTTTAATTCGCTTTTTAATTTTACCAGAATTTTTCTTCTTGAATTTTCCAAGTTGTATGACAGCTTTTATTTACTTTCTATGTTTGGCGTGATTCCATTTAGTTTCCATTTCACAGTTTTGATTGTTTATTTCACAAAACCCTTTCGCGGTTTGCTCACCCCTTAGATATATTAAATTTCCCGACAGTTCTTGTGCAACAATATTTTCAATACATGTATTTATTCTCTTCCATAAATAAGGTTTTTGACCTTTCTGACTGCTAATATTAGTTTTCGTGACGCGTAAGGAATGCACATTTTTTATTGTTGAATGTCATATGTCACTGTAACTTGCATAATTTTGACATGTTTCTTTCATTGGAAGAATAATCCTCGTACAGTCGCTCAAAAATGTTTTGCAACATACTTCAAGCATTTTCCGACCGCAGTTTATAATAGTCATATCAGGCACTATTTGGCAACTCCAGTGTAAAAGTTTGCAGTAATTCAGACACTAATTGTGCGCCAGAGAAATGACCTGCAGTTTCCCTTAAACCGAGGTTTTTCTATTATTGTTGTCATATTTTACTTGATTAAAGGATGTTACTCTAATACTTCAAAGGTCATCACCGTTCTTATGTTTTAATATTTTCATCTCCAAAGGCTTTCACTATCTTCATGTTTCATCCTATTCACATGTGTGAACTTTGTAGACACAGGCTTACGACTGTTACAGTCTAAGTTGAACTTAGCCCTAGTAACATCAACAATTATGACTTATGTAAAGATTTGCTTACATACTATAGATGTAATTATATATCTGGCCCTGTCATGGATTCTGCCTTCCGTTAATGACATAGGCATATTTACCTAACTGCTTATGTAAAATATTCCGAACTAATCTAAAAAATTCCATGTCTATTTTTATATCTGTAGAATATAATCACACACACACACACACACACACACACACATATATATATATATATATATATATATATATGTGTGTGTGTGTGTATTCTGTTTGCATGTGTGTGTGTGTGTGTGTGCGATTATATTCTATGTATTATAAAAATAGACATGAAATTTTTAGGTGGTTCAGAATATTCTATAAACTGAATACTAAACAAACCTAGTATCATCTTCAGCTGAAATCAAAACTGTCTCATCCTCTATATTAACATTACATTTCAAAATGGCATGTTAATTTAAATCTCTACCATGATTTTAATTAAACCTGAATGTTTAGTGATTTGGCTCTTGAATAGCTTTCGCCGTGTTCTATTTTGCTAGGTCAGTTTCAAGTCTGTATTTGATATTCCTGTGATTTCGATGCAACTTAATGAGTGGATCCTTTTGAGTTCATGGACACCTTCCCAGGATGCTGTTACCCCGGCCTTCTGTTCAGTAGCCATACCCACTCCAAAAACCAATATATTAATTTCTATGATTATATAAACCTAGCAGGGAGGTATGTATAATGGCACTGATTATTTTTTTATGATG